>NC_054882.1:43306165-43323665 GCF_018320785.1 Cheilinus undulatus
GTATTCATCCTTGAACTGTTCCACATTTCTTCACCTTACAACCACAAACATAAATATATTTTAGTGGGATTTTGCCTGATAAATCAACATGAAGTGGTGCATAATTGTGAAGTAGAAGGAAAATTATTCATGACTTCAAAATTCTTTTACAAATAAAAATCTGACAAGTGTGGTGTGAAAAAAGTATTTTTAAAAAGCAAAGTTGGTAGAGGCAGACCCCTAAAGACCTGCAGCTGTAAGTGCAGCCAAAGGTGGATCTACAAGGTCCTGACTCCAGGGGGCTGAAGACTGAATACACCACACTTGTCAGATTTTTATTTGTAAAATATGTGGAAGCAATGAATTATTTTCCTTCTACTTCACAATTATGTACCACTTTATGTTCATCTGTCAGGCAAAATCCCACTGAAATATATTTATGTTGTGGTTGTAAGGTGAAGAAATGTGCAACAGTCCAAGGATGAATACTTCTGTATCTACACAACTGAATACTCATGAACTTTATTTCCATTTCTTCCAAAGTATGAGGAGGTTGACGCTGAGCAGCTCCAGAAAATTCTGAATGAGAAAATCCTGAAAGGTTTGAGTTCTAGTCCTGTAACTGAGTAAAACATGTTGAGTGATCTTCTGTTGGTCAGAGCTACAGTGCTGTTATGTTGAAGTCAAACTAAATGTTTCATCTTCTCTGCTGTTAGGACACTCGAGCTCTGGAGGTTTCAGCGTTGATGCCTGTCGTAGCATGGTCGCTCTGATGGATGTATCCTTTTATTTGGTTTCTATCCAGCTCTCTCTCTTTTTCCCAAAGGAGGACTTTGGTTCAGTAAATATGGTTATGTAAAACGTCAAACCTGCCACGGCCTGCTTAACCTTTAGTTGAATGAACACACGCAAATGATTTAAAGGTCATGAGAATTTCATGGGGTGACATGTGCTGCTATAACACCTTAATCATGGGTTCTCAGACGTCAATCACTGGCAAACTGAACACTGAGGAATTTCTCCGTTTATGGAAGAAGATCATCTCATTAAAGGTGAGGAAAACCCACGAGGGTACAAAATGTTCAACTCAAACAAAGCGCTGATGAATAAGCATGCATGGTTATGAAAGATCATGTTTTACCTGAGCTGGTGTGTATTCTTCTTGTTTTCTGCTGAGATTAACATAAATGTTTTTTTAGGAAATATTTCAGCGCACGGATGTTTCACAGTCAGGGACACTCTCACTGAATGAGCTCCGAAATGCAATCATGGCTTCAGGTAGATGCCATTCTTTCTACAATATCAACTAAAAGTGTCTAAAATAATGTGAAGGAAGGTTTTCTTTCTGATTCATTTGTCTCTCTGCTTGTGGCTGAAGAAAAGGGAAAACGGATCAAAATGTCTCAATAGAATAATAAAAGTTTTATCAGGATTTCTATATTTGGAGTTTTTATTTACCTGTAGTTGTTGAAAAGAAGTCCTTCTTCAGCCTCGCTGATTACCAGAGGATGTCTACACTGAATCTCTGTCTCTGTTGTTCCTGAAAGAACCCACATCACAAAAATGGTCCTCTTGACCTTTTCCACCTCCGAAGAGCGATAAACCAACAGTGAAGCAGTCTTTTTCTCAGACCAGGGGTCCTCAACCTTTTCAGCCTGAGACCCCCAAAATAAAGGTGTCAGAGACCTGAGGGTAGCTGAACACAGCCAAGAACATTCTAGAATAGTCAAGGCCGACCACTAGTGGGACAATGTCCCAGCCAAACTGGGGGCCAGCAAAACCATGGTCCATTGTAAAGTTAGGCTGTGGTATTTTACATTTAACCTGAATAATAACCACTCTATTCAAAGAAACAATTATTTATTCATTTGTGTTGTAAGTAGGCCTCTTAAAAATGTAAACCCTTTTGTTAAAAACAGATTAAAATACATTAAAAATAGCTCAAATGGATTAATAACGGCAAAAAAAAGCTGGGAAAGGTGGTGAAATTCAAGTTTAAGAGTAGCAGAAATGGGTTAGAAGTGACAAAAATTGGATAGAAGTGGCATAAAAATCACCAAAAATGGCAAAAATTGGTTGAAGTGGCAAAAACAGGCATATCAAGTGATAAAAGGGGATTAAAAAAGTGGTAAAGAGGGGTTAATGGTGGCAATAAAGGGTCAACAGGGCCAACAATAGGCAGAGGGCAGTAAGATTTGGTTTAGAAGTGGCAAAAACAGGCAGAAAAAGTGGTGGAAAGGGTTTAAAACTGACAGAAAATGGGTTTTAGGAGGCAAAAATGTGTTAAAATTTAGCAAAGTTGGTGTAACGTGGCAACGGTGTAGATTTAAAAATATTCCTATCTTTTAAGGCACCTGGAGACCCTCTCTCAGGGTCTCGGGACCCCCAATGGGGACCCGACCCAAAGGTTGAGAACCACTGATTTAGACTAGTGCAGTGCTTTACCCAGCCAGCTGCTGTATCAGGCAGCTCAGTTCAGTCATTGGTGTCTGCCTTAGTCTTAATGCAGGTTCCCTCATAGAAGTCCTCAGGAACTGGTTTCACTTCCTGAAATGGGTTGGTCTTGGTGTTAGGACTAGTTCTCTGAGGTCCGGTCCCTAAGGGAAGATCTGAGCCTGAAACAGACACAACCTGAAGGCCCCAGGAAGTGCTATTGCCACTTCGATCTGTTTTTGCCACTTTTCACTTCTTAGATTGTGGCTGTTAGAAAGGAAAAAGGCAGTTTTTAACCATATGGCTCTTTGGTTGAGTAACGCCGGGATAAAGACTAGCAGCAAAACTACCTGGTCCAGGTCTGAGCCAGTCTATGAGCTATTTCAGACAACAGTTTAAAGACTACAGCAGACTACCTAAGGACTGGTCCAGGTCTGAGCCAGTCTATGAGCTATTTCAGACAACAGTTTAAAGACTACAGCAGACTACCTAAGGACTGGTCCAGGTCTGAGCCAGTCTATGAGCTTTATCAGACAACAGTTTAAAGACTACAGCAGACTACCTAAGGACTGGTCCAGGTCTGAGCCAGTCTATGAGCTTTATCAGACAACAGTTTAAAGACTACAGCAGACTACCTAAGGACTGGTCCAGGTCTGAGCCAGTCTATGAGCTTTATCAGACAACAGTTTAAAGACTACAGCAGACTACCTAAGGACTGGTCCAGGTCTGAGCGAGTCCAAACTTGTAAGAAAAACGTTCACATTTTAGTTGAAACAGCATTTACCTGCTTCTTAATGTAACATTTGTTAAATTCTTGACCAGTTATTGAGCTTTTTTTGTTACATGTTTTTGTTTCACTATCAGCTCTAGCAAGGCAGAATTAACAATCAAAAGAATAAATCTGATGAAGCTGAGTCTGTGTGGACGACACACAAAGCCCTAAAACAACACACTGATACAGAAGAAGCTGAAAGGTTCATTACTCATTAATAGTTTTAACAAGTGCTTTGTCTGTTTCTAAATCAGACCTGTGTAAAAGTACTTCATTGTTCAAAGTCATGAAAAAACAATCATTTTTGGAGATTTGTGTAAAAAGATCAGTCTTCACCTTGACCTCCTGATAAAATCACGTCTGTTTTTCTCTGACACAGGAATGAGGATCAGTGATGAGATGCTGAACTTGATGGCTCTGCGTTACGGCTCCTCTGGACAGCTCTCTCTCCAGAGTTTCATCAGTGTCGGCCTTCGATTTGACTGCATGACTAGTAAGAAATGTTCATTTTAAAGATCCTGTACAGTGAAATCAACGTTTTTGTCCTGACACACTTATGTTAGAACAAGGGTGTCAAACTCAAGGCCCGAGGGCCAAATCCGGCCTGAGGTACAGTCATACCCGGCCCACCAGATCAGATCATATTCCTATTATAACTGGCCCTAAAATATGAGGTCTGCAGATTTCCTTCAGTATAAAAATGTAAACCTAACCTTGATGATATCAAGGAAAGAAATATGAATGTAAAAAGAAATTTAAGGAGTAAAAATAATTAGATCAAAAGAAATGTGGGAAATTCATTTGTGTTTTCATTTCATAATTTCAATTTTGCACAGCACAATTATGAATACTATCTGTTATTTAGACTTTTTTCTCATATTTTGACCTTTAACATTTATTATTTGGACTTTTAGATAATATTTAGGCTTTTTAAATTCATCATTTTGATTTTTTTCTCATATTTTGACCTTTTACATTAATTATTTGGACTTTTAGCTAATATTAAGCTTTTTTAATTTATTATTTTGATTCTTTTCATCTCACATTTTAACCTTTCACATTCTTTATTTGGACTTTTAGATAATATTTAGGGTTTTTAAATTTAATAATTGTATTTTTTTATCTCACATTTTGACCTTTTAAATTCTTTATTTGGACTTTGAGCTAATATTTAGGTTTTTTTTAATTTATTGTTTTGAATTTGTATCCCATATTTTGACCTTTTACATTTATTATATGGACTTTTCTCTCATATTTAGACTTTTTTAATTTATCATTTTGATTTTTTATCTCATATTTTGACTTTGTCACTTTATTATTTTGGCTTTTGGCTAATATTCTGGTTTTTTCTATTTATAATTGACTTTTTATCCCATATTTTGACATTTTAGATTCACAATTTTGAATTTGAAGTTATATTTGTGCTTCAAAAACATGATTGTGACTTTCGTTTTTATATATTTACCTTTAAAAGCATTATCTTAACATCTAATTTTGTGTTTTGACCTTTTGCACTAATAAGTTTGAATTTTTCTCTCAGATTTTGAACCTTTTAACATCATTTTGACTTTTAAATCCCAGAATTATTTATCATCAGTGCTTATTTTCTCCCAATAATGTATTACCGGGGGAAATGAGGTTGACAGTCTGGTTTAATGTGGACCCTGTTAGGCCCTCAGGTTAGACCTTAGTCCAGAATCTAGACCCCCCTGTGTGTGAATCTGGTTGCTAAACACATAAAAACACTGAGATCTACATGTGAGTGAATTCTGGATTTAGACTGTGAGAGAGTTTTTCACCTCTTTCCTGTCGGGGTTTAATGTGGGCGGGGCTAATATGTGGGGTCATGTGATAACGACTTTTTCTCTTTTTCTAAAGAAATCTTCAGCCAGTTGTCAGATGGTGCTGCTATGACTCTTCGTGAAACAGAGGTAAGGAAACGTCTAAATCCACAGTCGTGTCTGTGTTTTGTTTAAAAATAAAATTTTAACGTTTTTAATCCGTATACCTTTGGACTTTAATACCCTATATTCATCAGCGGTGTTCCAGGATGTATTACAAGCTTTCCATTCATTTAAAATGGTCTGTGATAAAATGATCTGGTTTTAAATATTGCTGAAGACATTCTGAAGTTTGTTTCTAATCGACTCATTATTCATTTTCAGTGGCTGTACCTTTCCATGTACACTTAACCCCACAGAGAAGATCCTCTACAGGACTGACATGGAATCAGCGTGGCAGTGAATGTGAAAGAAAAAATACATAAAAGTGATGAACATGCATGTGCTTTTTCATGGTGAGGTTTTGAGTGCATCCAAACCTGTGGCTTCAGTGACGTGTTCTCTTTCCTCAACCTTTTCCCTCCTGCAACACAAAACCAGAGAACAAAGAGAGTAAAGCACTGTCTGAAACACTGAAGAGGACCAGTCTCAGAAACGATCTTCAGTTATTTACCATACATATCGTAGCATCACTGCTTAGAGCAGTGGTTCTCAACCTTGGGGTCGGGACCCCCATGAGGGTCACGAGACACTGAGAGGGGGGTCTCCAGATGCCCTAAAAAACTATTTTTTAAATGACACTGTTGCCAGTTTACACCAAGTTTGTCAAATTTGAACTCCTTTTCATTATTTTTCCCACCAGTTTGACACATTTTTGCCACTTAAAACCCATTTTTTGTCCATTTTAAACCCTTTCCACCACTTTTTTCTGCCTGTTTTTGCCACTTCTAAACCAAATCTTGCCACTTCAGCTTATTGTTGCCTCAGCTGACCCATTATTGCTACTATTAACCCCTTTTAACCCCTTTTTACACCCAATGTTTCCCATTTTAACCACATTTCACCATTTCATGTCATTTTTTGCTAGTTTAACCAATTTCTGCCAATATCCGCCCATTTTCTCTTTCTCAGTTAACCCTTTTTTGACTTTTTTTAGAACATTTTTTCATCCCATTTCACCAAATTTTCACCCATTTTTACCCATCTAAAACCATTTCAGCCACATTTTAACTCTTCTATCCACTATTTATGTCCATTTTTGCCACTTCTAATCCATCTCTGCTACTTTTGAAATCCAACCGCACCACCATTCCCACCCATTTTTTTCCACAGTTGACCCACTGTAGAAATTTTTAAACAATTTTTTTTTTTTTTTTTTTAAACAAATGGGATTTACATTTTTAAGAAGGCTTTCTACAGATGATTTAAAACAGATTGTGTCTTTGATAAGAGTGGTTATTTTGTTCAGGTTAAATATGAAATATGGAAACAGCAGCTGAACTTTACAGTGGACCATGGTTTTGTTGACCTCCATGGTTTTGTTGACCTCCATGGTTTTGTTGACCTCCAAGGTTTTGTTGACCTCCATGGTTTTGTTGACCTCCAAGGTTTTGTTGACCTCCATGGTTTTGTTGACCTCCATGGTTTTGTTGACCTCCAAGGTTTTGTTGACCTCCATGGTTTTGTTGACCTCCATGGTTTTGTTGACCTCCATGGTTTTGTTGACCTCCAAGGTTTTGTTGACCTCCATGGTTTTGTTGACCTCCATGGTTTTGTTGACCTCCAAGGTTTTGTTGACCTCCGTGGTTTTGTTGACCTCCGTGGTTTTGTTGACCTCCATGGTTTTGTTGACCTCCATGGTTTTGTTGACCTCCAAGGTTTTGTTGACCTCCATGGTTTTGTTGACCTCCATGGTTTTGTTGACCTCCATGGTTTTGTTGACCTCCATGGTTTTGTTGACCTCCAAGGTTTTGTTGACCTCCATGGTTTTGTTGACCTCCAAGGTTTTGTTGACCTCCATGGTTTTGTTGACCTCCAAGGTTTTGTTGACCTCCATGGTTTTGTTGACCTCCAAGGTTTTGTTGACCTCCATGGTTTTGTTGACCTCCATGGTTTTGTTGACCTCCATGGTTTTGTTGACCTCCATGGGCCCCCACTTTGGCTGGGCCCAGAAAGCTCTCCCATTTAGCCCCCCCTATGGACGGCCTTGTTTCCACATGACTGTTCTTGAATGTTCATGACTGTTCAACCACCGTCAGGTCCAGTGGGGGTCCCCGGTCTCTGGCACCTTTATTTTGGGGGTCATGGGCTGAAAAGGTTGAGAACCTCTGTATTGGGAATTGTACTTAGATCAAGGGTGTCAAACTCAAGGCCCAGGGGCCAAATCCGGCCTGTGGTGCAGTTACACCCGGCCCACAAGATCAGATCATATTCTCATTATAACTGGCCCTAAAATATGAGGTCTGCAGATTTCCTTCAGTATAAAAATGTAAACTTAACCTTGATGATATCAGATATCCTTAAGTCATAAAAATGTAGAAAAATATAAAGAGTAAAAATAATTTGATAAAAATAAATGTGGGAAATTCATTTGTGTTTTCATATTTTCAATTTTGCATAGCAAAATTATGACTTCTATCTATTATTTGAACTTTTAGATAATATCTAGGCTTTTTCAATGTATTATTTAAATTTTTCATATCATATTTTGACTTGCTCAATTTATTATTTGGACTTTTGGCTAATACCTTTGCTTTTTCTATTAATTATTGACTTTTTATCTCATATTTTGACCTTTTAGGTTAACAATTTTACATTTTAAGTCATATTTTGGCCTTAAAAATATGATTGTGACTTTCTTTTTTATATATTTGCTTTTTAAAAGCATTATCCTAACATCTAATTTTGTGTTTTGACCTTTTGCACAAATACGTTTGACTTTTTCTCTAGATTTTGTGCCTTTTAACATCATTTTGACTTTTTAAATCTCAGAATCATTTATCATCAGTGCTTATTTTTTCCCCATAAATTATTACTGGTGAAAATGAGGTTGACAGTTTTGTTAATTGTGGACGCTGTTAGGCCCTCAGGTCAGTCCTTAGTTCAGAGTCCGGACCCTGCTGTGATTGAGTTTGACCCCCCTGACTTAGATCCAGGGTTGTATTACCATACTACTTCATAATCCTGTATCAGCTACAGTTTATTCTGCTCAGCTTCCCCTTCAGTGAGAGATAGATGAAGTTTTCTCAAAGCGGCCATGCTGTGGTCAAATAGTCACTATTAATACGCTTAATGCTACTTTAACTTTAACCATCACCTTAATAATCTTGCATTAATTTGAAAGATTTCTGACATTGTGTTCTGATTTTATGTTACTCCCTCTTGCTTTATTGATTGAATGTGGATTTCAGCCTTTTTCCTATTAATGTTGTACATAAACAAGCTGTGTCTTTATCCAATCCATCACTTTTGAGCAGACAAAATATACCTAAAGAGCTGGATAGATAGCCACGGCTTATTGGGAGACTGTAGTCAAGGCCTTTTGATTTTTTTTTAACCTAGCTTTTAATTCATAATCTTCATCAGACCTGCTTAAAGGGATTTTTAGATTTTCTCTGACCCTGGCATCATTGCTTGTATAATGTTTTGACTTTTATATGGTGATTTGCCAAAACTATCCTTAGATTGCACTCACGTACAGAGTAAAGCTCTGTTTTAGAGGAAAACCTGGCCAAAAAGGCCAAGACAAGACGAAATGAGCTACCACAATAGCAGGGGAATGTTATTACTATACGTAATTATGCTTTACTGTTTTACGATACGTAACTAACCTTTATTGTATTACTATACGTAACTAACCTTTACTGAATGACTATACATAACTATCCTTTACTGTATAACAATACGTAACTATCCTTTACTGAATGACTATACATAACTATCCTTTACTGTATAACAATACGTAACTATCCTTACTGTATTACTATACGTAACTATCCTTTACTGTATAACAATATGCAACAATCCTTACTGTATTACTATACGTAACTATCCTTTACTGTATAACAATATGCAACAATCCTTACTGTATTACTATACGTAACTATCCTTTACTGTATAACAATATGCAACAATCCTTACTGTATTACTATACGTAACTATCCTTTACTGTATAACAATATGCAACTATCCTTACTGTATTACTATACGTAACTATCCTTTACTGTATCACAATATGCAAAAATCCTTACTGTATTACTATACGTAACTATCCTTTACTGTATTACTATGTAACTAATCCTTTACTGTATTACTATACGTAACTATCCTTTACTGTATAACAATATGCAACTATCCTTACTGTATTACTATACGTAACTATCCTTTACTGTATAACAATATGCAACAATCCTTACTGTATTACTATACGTAACTATCCTTTACTGTATGACTATACATAACTATCCTTTACTGTATTACTATACGTAACTATCCTTTACTGTATTACTATACGTAACTATCCTTTACTGTATGACTATACGTAACTATCCTTTACTGTATGACTATACGTAACTATCCTTTACTGTATTACTATACGTAACTATCCTTTACTGTATGACTATACGTAACTATCCTTTACTGTATGACTATACGTAACTATCCTTTACTGTATTACTATACGTAACTATCCTTTACTGTATGACTATACGTAACTATCCTTTACTGTATTACTATACGTAACTATCCTTTACTGTATGACTATACATAACTATCCTTTACTGTATTACTATACGTAACTATCCTTTACTGTATGACTATACGTAACTATCCTTTACTGTATGACTATACATAACTATCCTTTACTGTATTACTATACGTAACTATCCTTTACTGTATGACTATACGTAACTATCCTTTACTGTATGACTATACGTAACTATCCTTTACTGTATGACTATACGTAACTATCCTTTACTGTATTACTATACGTAACTATCCTTTACTGTATTACTATACGTAACTATCCTTTACTGTATTACTATACGTAACTATCCTTTACTGTATTACTATACGTAACTATCCTTTACTGTATGACTATACGTAACTATCCTTTACTGTATTACTATACGTAACTATCCTTTACTGTATGACTATAAACTATCCTTTAATTTATGACTATACATAACTATACTTTACTGTATTACTATACGTAACTATCCTTTACTGTATTACTATACATAACTATCCTTTACTGTATTACTATACGTAACTATCCTTTACTGTACTACTATACATAACTATCCTTTACTGTATGACTATACGTAACTATCCTTTACTGTATTACTATACGTAACTATCCTTTACTGTATTACTATATGCAACTATCCTTACTGTATGACTATACATAACTATCCTTTACTGTATAACAATATGCAACTATCCTTTACTGTATTACTATACATAACTATCCTTTACTGTACTATACGTAACTATCCTTTACTGTATTACTGTATAACAATATGAAACTATCCTTTACTGTATGACTATACGTAACTATCCTTTACTGTATGACTATACGTAACTATCCTTTACTGTATGACTATACATAACTATCCTTTACTGTATTACTATACGTAACTATCCTTTACTGTATAACAATATGCAACAATCCTTACTGTATTACTATACGTAACTATCCTTTACTGTATTACTATACGTAACTATCCTTTACTGTATTACTATACATAACTATCCTTTACTGTATGACTATACATAACTATCCTTTACTGTATTACTATACGTAACTGTCCTTTACTGTATAACAATATGCAACAATCCTTACTGTATTACTATACGTAACTATCCTTTACTGTATAACAATATGCAACTATCCTTTACTGTATTACTATACGTAACTATCCTTTACTGTATGACTATACGTAACTATCCTTTACTGTATTACTATACGTAACTATCCTTTACTGTATGACTATACGTAACTATCCTTTACTGTATGACTATACGTAACTATCCTTTACTGTATTACTATACGTAACTATCCTTTACTGTATGACTATACGTAACTATCCTTTACTGTATGACTATACGTAACTATCCTTTACTGTATTACTATACGTAACTATCCTTTACTGTATGACTATACGTAACTATCCTTTACTGTATTACTATACGTAACTATCCTTTACTGTATGACTATACATAACTATCCTTTACTGTATTACTATACGTAACTATCCTTTACTGTATGACTATACGTAACTATCCTTTACTGTATGACTATACATAACTATCCTTTACTGTATTACTATACGTAACTATCCTTTACTGTATTACTATACGTAACTATCCTTTACTGTATGACTATACGTAACTATCCTTTACTGTATGACTATACGTAACTATCCTTTACTGTATTACTATACGTAACTATCCTTTACTGTATGACTATACGTAACTATCCTTTACTGTATGACTATACGTAACTATCCTTTACTGTATTACTATACGTAACTATCCTTTACTGTATGACTATACGTAACTATCCTTTACTGTATTACTATACGTAACTATCCTTTACTGTATTACTATACGTAACTATCCTTTACTGTATGACTATACATAACTATCCTTTACTGTATTACTATACGTAACTATCCTTTACTGTATTACTATACATAACTATCCTTTACTGTATTACTATACGTAACTATCCTTTACTGTATTACTATACATAACTATCCTTTACTGTATGACTATACGTAACTATCCTTTACTGTATTACTATACGTAACTATCCTTTACTGTATTACTATACGTAACTATCCTTTACTGTATGACTATACATAACTATCCTTTACTGTATTACTATACGTAACTATCCTTTACTGTATTACTATACATAACTATCCTTTACTGTATTACTATACGTAACTATCCTTTACTGTATAACAATATGCAACTATCCTTTACTGTATTACTATACGTAACTATCCTTTACTGTATGACTATACGTAACTATCCTTTACTGTATGACTATACATAACTATCCTTTACTGTATTACTATACGTAACTATCCTTTACTGTATAACAATATGCAACAATCCTTACTGTATTACTATACGTAACTATCCTTTACTGTATTACTATACGTAACTATCCTTTACTGTATTACTATACATAACTATCCTTTACTGTATGACTATACATAACTATCCTTTACTGTATTACTATACGTAACTGTCCTTTACTGTATAACAATATGCAACAATCCTTACTGTATTACTATACGTAACTATCCTTTACTGTATAACAATATGCAACTATCCTTTACTGTATTACTATACGTAACTATCCTTTACTGTATGACTATACGTAACTATCCTTTACTGTATGACTATACATAACTATCCTTTACTGTATTACTATACGTAACTGTCCTTTACTGTATAACAATATGCAACAATCCTTACTGTATTACTATACGTAACTATCCTTTACTGTATTACTATACGTAACTATCCTTTACTGTATGACTATACGTAACTATCCTTTACTGTATGACTATACGTAACTATCCTTTACTGTATTACTATACGTAACTATCCTTTACTGTATGACTATACGTAACTATCCTTTACTGTATTACTATACGTAACTATCCCTTACTGTATAACAATATGCAACTATCCTTTACTCTATTACTACATGTAGAGTCATTTTGCTGTTGGTTTTCTTGCCAAGCTTCAATAAATTAGTGAGCTTCATAAATTGTTTTCATAAATGTCTCGATTGAAACTTGAAAAATATCAGCATGCCAGCTGATATGATACACTCAGGCCTCCTCACTGATAGAATAATGGTAGGTTATTGTTGGAATGGACTTTAATTATCTTAATGGAGGTGAATGAATATTAATGCATGCAAGATAGACTTCAGAAAATCCCCAGGTTTAGTCCATAGAGCATAAATAAACAAGGCAATCAGCTGCATTCATAAATGATTGTATTCAATTTAAGAACAGGACTGGAAAGTGGTGCAAGTTTTCTAAATAGCCAAAGCATTTTGCACCACAATCTGGGTTCCCACACAAATTCACTGCAGAAATTACAGACTTTTAAGACCTAAACGCTGAAACAGCGTCAGTGTTACATTAAGGAAAACTTCATCTGTATGACTGATGGAAAAACAAAAACAGTGTGAGATGTAAAGAGACAGAGAGGGCTGATTAACTGGAATAGCTTTTAAAACAGAAGTAGTAATCATAAAATCCAACACATTCATATCCTCCAATGATTGGCTGCATAATCTGGACGCACCAATCGGTGCAAGAAGGACAAACTATAACCTGGCACACCAGATGGATTTGTTTCACATCCATCCGGTAAACCTCTCATAGACAGCGTCTGGGAAAGGGCAGAGCCTTTGAAAAATCCCAGAGGGTGACTGGATGAATGCTGTGTCTGTCACATCTTTACGGGCCAATCAGAGCAACAAAACACGTGACCTAGCCACGACCGAGGAGTAAACTCCATAGAGAACTGCATAACGGTAACCATGGCGACTGTAGACATGTCAGTACTCGACTTTTGTGGTTTTAAAAAGAAAACAACTCACTGCTGTTCTTTGTTCTTCTTTTAACAAAGAAATGTGGTCAAGTTCTGATCAAACTGGCGCTTTAGCAGCATCCACGCTAATCTCTTCCTCCATAACTGCACCAGCTCTTGCTGCTGCTTGTTTACATCACGACTCCGCTGCGCCTGAAAGTACCGCCCCTCGTTGCTGATTGGTCCTGTCACTTTCTAACCGGGCCCAAACAGACGGGAGCTTTGCAAGATGGATTCACCAGCAGTGTTGGGCAAGTTACTTCCAAAATGTAATACATTATATATTAGTAGTTACTGTCATTTGAAAGTAATTAGTTACATTACAACATTACTGTCTCTGAATTGTAATGCGTTACACTACTTTTAAGTTACTTTTGAGTTACTTTCACCAAAATAACTGCAGAAGTATGACTAGCATTCTAAAATGCTAAAATATAGTTTATTGCAGCTCATTATTTATCCAGTGGAGGGTGATGTTAAACTCATGCTGTGTTTAAATGGGTTGATTATATAGGGATACTGGTACAGGGGTTAAAGTAAAATAAATCCTGAGGCTGAAGTGCACAGATTCACCTCTCTTCAACAACAGCATGTGCTTTGTATGATTTATCCTCAAATAATATGTGAAAATACTTTATGTAAACAGCAACAGTGCAATAGTTTTCAGCACAACTGTAAACAGTACTGAAACGCTGTAATTACAACTCATTTGACTAAAAAGCGACTGAGACATTCACCCTCTGCCCGAAACACTTCGAACACCTCCAGTCCTCCTTAAGGCCCTCCATCCCGAAAAGCCCATCTGAGCTCACACAGGTTCAGCTCTCTGTCATGTTAGGTTTCTCCGGTCAGCTTTGCTATGTGTTTAGCTGCCAGCTAGCGGTATTGCTACTGTGAATGTCTCTGCAGAACCACTACTGAACAAAAACTTCACCACCGTACATGTTAGAGCAGGAGTCTGATCTGCAGTAGCCTGCCAGTCTCAGCCATACCGGTATATATATATATATATATATTATGTAACTGTTTAGACTGTTTGTAATAATAACACGGTAGTTAGCCGCATGGCCCGGTGACCTAGGCTGTATGAACCACTCTGTGAGAAAGCTAGCTTACCTTGTCACTGCTGGCATTCGTGGGGATTTTGCCGACAAGTTTTTAGTAAAAGCACTAAAAAACACTAGCCTCCTCACTTCTCTTGGTTCAAGTAGCTCGGCAGACCGAGGGAAACTTAATGTCTGCTGCTTAGTCTGACTTTTTCCCTCGTCGTCCTCCGTGCTCTCTCTCCTCTCCGCGCCTGCGTGTCTCTGTCGGCGTTATAGTACTGCGTTACAGCAAAAAGTAATGCACTACTGTAATTGCGTTACTTTTGTAACGCGTTACTCCCAACACTGTTCACCAGTGAGAAACAGGGGAACAGGCCTATCCATCTGCTTTGTAAGGTTAGAAAAAATATGGACAGGAGTAAAAAGATGGTTGGCCAAAGCAGGACGAAGCGACCAAAACAAAGATTAGAACAGAAAACTGTGTGCAGTAAGAATTATTCATGCTGCTAATCTAACTGGTGAATAAAATTTTAACATATTTTCAGCCCATATACACCAGAGCCTCCAAAACACTAGCTACAGTAGTTATGAAAGGTGTTTCACCTGGTCTCACAGTCCTGTAGATCTGTGTCAATCAGACTGATGGTTAATAAAGTTTCATTGATGTCAATCAGACTGATGGTTAATAAAGTTTCATTGATGTCAATCAGACTGATGGTTAATAAAGTTTCATTGATGTCAATCAGACTGATGGTTAATAAAGTTTCATTGATGTCAATCAGACTGATGGTTAATAAAGTTTCATTAATGTCAATCAGACTGATGGTTAATAAAGTTTCATTAATGTCAATCAGACTGATGGTTAATAAAGTTTCATTAATGTCAATCAGACTGATGGTTAATAAAGTTTCATTAATGTCAATCAGACTGATGGTTAATAAAGTTTCATTAATGTCAATCAGACTGATGGTTAATAAAGTTTCATTGATGTCAATCAGACTGATGGTTAATAAAGTTTCATTGATGTCAATCAGACTGATGGTTAATAAAGTTTCATTGATGTAACCCTAACCCTAACCTTATTAGAAATAATTCAAAATCATGAGTTTAAAAGGTCAACATATGAAATAAAATTTGTAATTGTGAAATGAAAATTAAAATATGATTCAAAATTTAAAATTGTGAGTCTAAAAGGTCAAACTATGGGATTATGGAGTCAAAGTTTGGAGCTGGAAATAAAGGTCAAAAAGTTAAAAAGGTCAAAATGTGACTTAAAATTAGAATTATGGATCTTAAAGCTTAGAATATTATATGAGAAGTCAAAATTATGAGTTGAAATGCTCAAAGAATGAAATAAAAAATTTAAAATCCTAAGGTTGAGTCCTAATTGTGAGATGCAAATATGAAAATATGAAATTAAAACACAAATAAACCTCTTTTCCCACATTCCTGACTTCTTATCTAAATATTTTTACTTTTTCAGATTTGATGACTTAACAAGGATATTTTAAATCAGGGCTGAATGAGGTGGGAAAATGATATAAATGTATTTTTTTTTACCCAATATTGTGATTCAATACGTGATTATTTCTCAAGTTCCTCATGTCTTGCATTTTACAACAGAAACAAGCAATAATTCATTCTTCACTCCAACCAAGACAATTTCAGATGAAACTAGGAGGAACCACTCTAAAAATATCTGTGATGATTTTTTTACTTATTCTGTGGATTTGGTATGAACTGTTGTATTAAAGGGAATTATAATGTTTATATAATTCTCATATTTAATAAGAAAAACACACAAAAACAAAGAAAATGTGATTTTTTTGTACACTAATCTAAAAATATGCCACCAGAATGATTCCATCATAATTAATGCAAAAGTGTCTGACACAAACTTCAGGTTAGAGAAATATTGAACCGTCTGTGATTAGAAACTTGCAGCAGCCATACTGAGATTTAATCTATGTTGTGATGAATTTCCCCGCCCTATCATAAATCATCAGGATAAGTTTATATTTTTATACTGGAGGAAATCTGCAGACCTCAGACTGGTGGGAATGTTAGATCAGAAATATCAGATCATGTTGAGGGCCGGATTTGGCCCCCGGGCCTTGAGTTTGACACCCCTGCTCTAACAGCTTCCCCATCATTCAGCCACAGTACCTACTGCTGTCATAGATTAGTCAACAGCTCCCCCTGGTGGATGCTGCCTGTCATCTTCACATACCGGCCCATGTAGTGACATCCTGTCTAAGTTCTGAACCATCAGCCATCTCTGTCCTTTATTTTACACACAGCAGGGGCCGAAATCTGGATTTAGGTCTCACCTGAGGGTCTAACAGGGTCCAGATTTAACCAAAAACTGTCAACCGTGTTTTTACAGGGAATGAACTAAACAGTGGTGATAATGATTTTAAGATTTCTTTAAAAAAAGTCAAAATGATTAAAGGTCACAGCATCAATGTTACTGAGAGTCCATGTCAAATAAATGCTAGATAAATAAATAAACAAGTTAAAGGTTCAAAATCTGAGATAAAAAGTCAAGTTTATAAGTCCTAAAGGTCAAAATACAAAATTAAAAGTCAAAATAAAGTTTTTAATTAGCAAATATATGAGAGGTAAAATCATGCGTTTAAAGGTGAAGAAATGAGATAAAAAAAAAACAAAATTAAGAGTTTAAAGGTCCAAATATGAGATGAAATTCTCGATCTAGAGTTTAAAAAATGAAAATATGGGATTAAAAGTCAAAGTTAGGAGTTTAAAAGGTCAAGATATGATTTAAAACAAACTGTGAATCTAAAAGGTCACAATATGAAAGAAAAGGTCAAAATCCTGAGTTTAACTCCTAATCTTTGGATGCA
>NC_054882.1:43328665-43398665 GCF_018320785.1 Cheilinus undulatus
GTGAATGTGTGTGTATATATATATATATATATATGTATATATGACTCAGATCAAATAAAAACTCTGTCTGTCTGTCTGTCCGTCTGTCTGACTGACTGACTGTCTGACTGTCTGATTATCTATCTGTCTCTCTGTCTGTCTATCTAGAGGTTTCTTTGGAGGCTAATGGAGAAGCCGGGGTCATCGCTGCCAGCTCGCATCATCGCCATCACCTCCTTCCTCTCTGTCCTGGTGTCTGCAGTGGTGATGTGCGTGGGGACCATCCCAGAGCTACAGGTGACGGACACAGAGGGGAAACAAGTGGAGCACCCCGTCCTGGAAGTGATTGAAACAGCGTGCATGTCCTGGTTCACAGCCGAGTACCTGCTGCGTCTCGCCTCCTCTCCCAACAAGCTGCACTTTGCTCTCTCCATCATGAATGTCATTGACTTCATGGCCATCATCCCTTTCTACGTGGTTTTATCCCTCACGTATCTCGGCACTACATCCATGATAGAACTGGCTAACGTTCAGCAGGCGGTACAAGCGCTCCGCATCATGCGCATCGCACGTATTTTCAAGCTGGCACGCCACTCCTCCGGGCTGCAGACCCTCACCTATGCGCTGAAGAGGAGCCTGAAAGAGCTGGGGCTTCTCCTCATGTACATGGGTGTGGGGATCTTTGTGTTCTCAGCGCTGGCCTACACCATGGAGCAAAGCCACCCAGAGACCCTCTTCAGGAGCATTCCGCAGTCCTTCTGGTGGGCCATCATCACCATGACCACAGTGGGCTACGGAGACATCTACCCCAAAACCACACTGGGCAAGTGCAATGCTGCGGTCAGCTTCCTGTGCGGGGTGATAGCCATCGCCCTGCCCATACACCCCATCATCAATAACTTTGTGGTCTTCTACAATAAGCAGAAAGTGCTGGAAACAGCAGCGAAGCATGAGGTGGAGCTGATGGAGCTGAAATCTGATGAGGATGCACGCAGGAAAAGTAGAAATTATGATTAAGATGTGGACACAGTGACAGTCTGAGCACATGATGCACATGATGCATGGAGATGTAGGGCTTTCAGGTAGCATTCTGACAATAAGGTAGACAAAAACAGGCATATTACAAGCTAACACATGAGTACCTGCTGTTAACCACCACTGAAAGTGCAGATGGGAGTCATTATTAATGATCACCTACTAGTAGTAGAATCTACATCACCTCTAAGTGTTCGCGTGCTGCTAGTTAACAACAAATGAAGAAGAAGCAGGAACAGTAAACACAGAAGGAAGCCATGGTGGAGCCAAGAGACTGAAGACACTTCTCATCCCTCATCACCCTCCTGCATCCCTAAGAAGTGTGACCCCTGACCCTAAGGGTCAGAAATACCCTCCAATAAAGACTGCCATAACAACATTATGTAACAATGTATCGTTCCTTATTTTGTATAAATACTCAACGTAACTTCAGTCCTCACCATGTATAATGAAAATGATGTTTCAAAATTTAACCCCTTAAATGCCAGTTTTTGTGATGAGAGCTTCATTTTTTGTAAAACAAACAAACAAACAAACAAACAAACAAACAAACAAACACACACACACACACACACACACACACAAAGTGAATTATTTTCCATCACATATATGCATAATTTTTTTTTTTTTTTTGGTGAAGTTTTCTGAACAGGTCACAGATTGGCATAAAGATTGATTTTTATTTTTGCAGGGTCTGATTGTATAAAAACGGTGACACTCATGTCCCTCAGGTTCAAAAATACCCTCTGCCATAGAAAAATATGTGTATTAATGTACCATTTCATTTTTTTTGGTATAAATACTTTAAGTAACTTCAGTCTAGACCATTTATGATGAATATTTGTGACTGAAGCCAGATAAAGTTAAAAAATGGATACAAAGTTGTTTTCTTCAAAATGATCATTTTTCGTTTTTTCTCATTTTATGCAAGTCTGACATTTAAACTACTAAAAAGTAAGTCAAATGTGATATTTAAAAGGGTAAATTCTGTTTTAAAATGCCCTGTTTTCTGAGTTTCTGCGGGAGATTGAGGGGAGGGAAAGCGAAACTGCTGGGTGATAATTGGCCGCTCAGCCTGCCAGTGTTCCCAGTTTCTCCCATTGAGATGGACAATAACAAACACCACATGGCTCAAATGCCACCCCTCTCGGCACCTATACAGCTGTTTCTAGTTATCACCTTTAACAACAAGCCTCAAGATGCACCCTGCAGCGAAGAAAAGTAGAAGAGACGATGAAGAAGCAGCAAGAATTATCAACAGACTTGGGAAAACTTCAGGATCACTGGACAGTGAAAGTTTGATGAAGGTGGATTTCCTGTGGGAATATTTTGATGAGCGTCACCAGTCCGATCCAGAAGCTTGGTTTGGGTGGACTTTATGTAAATGTGGCCCTATTGTTTACGCCCATTACCTGGCCTGCCTGAAGGTAGGAGAAGTCCTGAAACTTTGAGCCTGGTTTTCTCAGAACAAACAGAAACTAGAAGTGAACATTCATATGAGCATATCTTTGTAAAACATGCTCAGATTAAGGTGATGATACACCATTAGAAAGCTTTCATAATGTGTAAAAAACTCAGAAATGACCTTGGATCACTTGTAGGACTTTTACCAGCTTTAGTCACATTTTTTCTGTTTCAAACTTTTAACCCCTTAAATGCCAGTTTTTGTGACTAGTACTTGATCATTTTCCATCCCTCCTGTGTCCCTAAGGGTATTCTTCTTTACCATAACTAAGTTTTCCACAAAAGAAGGTCCAAAAGGGTAAAAAATACCCTTAGGGACACAGCAGGGTTACACTGTTTATGAGAAGCCTTTGGACGTGAAGGCAGAGAGGGTTGAAACATTACAGGAGCTAATAGATTTTAATGTCTGTGGTGGATCTACAGTAGAGGAGCTGCCTTCACTCCTTTACAGTGTACAGAGAGGAAGGTTCTCCATGGCTGTGTTCTGTACTGTGATTGGATGAAAATAAACAGTCCTGGTTAACCTGTAAAAGAGTGTGAGGAACTCTGCGGTATCTGATAGGCTGGAGCTGGCTCTAACAGCTGGGTTGAGTGGAATAGTCATGATGTCTCTGCATCGTCATCCTCTTCCTTTGTGTCACATAGATTCTCTTCACTGCTCACTCACTATAAATATACAGCAGTCAGGATTTAACTGTACCACGGGCCAGTTTTGGCCCCCGGGCCCTGAGTTTGACACCCCGTATATTTACAATGAGAGTAGAGTGGGTGCTCCATCTGTGGTGTGTAAATGTGTATGGATGTGTTTGAATACTGATGGACAATTCTCCATTGCAACCTCTGCCATCAGTGTGTGTGTGTGTGTGTGGGTGTGTGGAGTTAAAGGTGTGAACGGGTGGGTGTGGCATGAGTGTGTTTGAGTGGTCAGACATAAACCAAAGCTCATTCATTCATAATCATAACTTTATTTGTAAAGCACATTTAAAAACAGAGGGTTGCGAAGTGCTTTGCCAATCAGCAGAAACAATTTAAAGATGTCACTGATTCTGCACGCCTCATCTCCTCGGGCAGGTTGTTCCAAAGACAAGGCGCTCTGACAGAGAAGGCCCTGCCACCGTTAGTTTTAAGCCTCCACTTTGGAATGACCAGGAGGCCCCCACCCAAGGATCTAAGGCTGCGGCCTGGCTCATAGGGGGTTAAAAGGGGGCGCAGCGTACACATCTGGGGCAGCGTACACATCTGGGACAGCGTACACATCTGGGACAGCGTACACATCTGGGACAGCATACACATCTGGGGCAGCGTACACATCTGGGACAGCGTACACATCTGGGGCAGCGTACACATCTGGGGCAGCGTACACATCTGGGGCAGCGTACATATCTGGGGCAGCGTACACATCTGGGGCAGCGTACATATCTGGGGCAGCGTACACATCTGGGCTAGCGTACACATCTGGGGCAGGTTTTAGATCGACATACTGTATGCTCTCTGTCAGTGGAGGCACACACCACTAACCGCGTCCATGACAACAGCATGGCTTCACAGTGCTCTCATCAAACGTTTGGTGCATCATAAAACACAAAACAACCCAGCAAGGAAGACCCAGGACTGTTGAGCTTCTAGAGTCCTACATCAGACAAGAATGGGACAACATTCCTCTCCCAGAACTCTAGAAACTGCTCAGACGTTTACAGACTGTTAGAAGAAGAAGAAGGTAAACGTGGGAGTGGATTCAAAACGAGCTCCTACTTTTCATTAAAGGGTCAAATATGTCTGACATCTGATGAATTGTTTTCTTCTATTGTGACTAAAACAAGGGTGTTTGCAGATCATCACATTCTGTTGTATTTACATTTACAGAGTTGAACTTTTGCAGCATGTTTCTAATGTCGAGCCTGCTGCTGAGATCTCTTCTCTCCTGTCAGACACAGAAAACTTCACAGGGTGAGGGATGAGTGTGAAAAAGCAGGGTTTCATGAGCAGACTGGGCTGAAATTTCTTTACACTTTCATGTCAGGACTCCATGTTGTCCGTTTGTTTGAGAGCGTGCTCTGTAGAGTCACACACCAGGATAATAAACTATGAATGAGAAAGACTTGTTTTAGTGAAGTGTCAGCTCCCTCACCTTCAGATGCCCTCACCTACTCTACATCCAGTGGGAACTCATTAGATTAAGGATTATCCACCAGTGAAACCAGTGTTCATTCAGATACTGTCTACCACTAATTCCTCCTCCAGCCCACTGAGGGATCATGGGAGATCTTCCTGTGAAGCATCAAAGCTCTCGGATGGGAGTCAGGTATCGACACGGAGCTTCTCCTTTCATGTGTTTGTTTACGGGTCAGCCATCGTAGGAGGAGGAGTCACAGATAAATAAACACCGGGAACATAGATGGTCGTACAGCCAGCTCCAAACTTCATACGTATGCACAAGAAATGTCCTTTAACATTCCTGCAGGTGTGTACATGATCCCCCAGGATGGTAGGAAATATTTCACATTCATCTGGACCAATAGAAAGTGATTCATGAGAGCAGAACCTACCTTAGAGTTTGCAGAGCGTGATTGGATGCCCGTTCTGTCTGTCGCATTCATTATGAGCCAATCAGAGCGACAGGACAAAATGAGTTAGCAGGCATGCACAGCTCCAGTAAACAGTGATAAAAGTAATCCATTACACATTACTAGTTACCTTTTACAAATGTAATGAGTTACATAACTGAGTTACTCACAGCTTAAAGCAGCGGTGTCAAAGTCAGTGACCAGATCCTGGACTCAGGTCTAACCTGAGGGTCAGGGTCAGCTTTTTAACCAGAAACTGTCGACTTCATTTAACCAGTAATAAAATAAAAACGTAGCCCTGATGATAAATGATTCTGAGGTTAAAGATAAATTTAAAGGCTCACAGTCTGAGAAAAATAAATTTATTAGTTCAAAAAGGTCAGAACATGAAACTGAAATTTAAAAATAATGTTTTTAAAGGCAAATATATTAGAAAGAAAGTCAAAATCATGAGTTTAAAAAGTCAAAATATGAAATAAAATTTGTAATCATGAAATAAAAGTCAAAATATGATTCTAAATTTAAAATTGTGAGTCCAAAAAGTCAAACTATGGGATTATGGAGTCAAAGTTTGGAGATGAAAATATGAGATAAAATACAAAATCATGAGTTAAAAAATTAGAATTATGAATCTTAAAGCTTAGATTGTATGAGAAACCAAAATTATGAGTTGAAATGCTCAAAGTATGAAATAAAAGTCAGAATCCTAAGTCCTAATTGTGAGATGCAAATATGAAAATATGAAATTAAAACACAAATAAACCTCTTTTCCCACATTCCTGACTTCTTATCTAAATATTTTTACTTTTTCAGATTTGATGACTTAACAAGGATATTTTAAATCAGGGCTGAATGAGGTGGGAAAATGATATAAATGTATTTTTTTTACCCAATATTGTGATTCAATACGTGATTATTTCTCAAGTTCCTCATGTCGTGCATTTTACAACAGAAACAAGCAATAATTCATTCTTCACTCCAGCCAAGACAATTTCAGATGAAACTAGGAGGAACCACTCTAAAAATATCTGTGATGATTTTTTTACTTATTCTGTGAATTTGGTATGAACTGTTGTATTAAAGGGAATTATAATGTTTATATAATTCTCATATTTAATAAGAAAAACACACAAAAACAAAGAAAATGTGATTTTTTGTACACTAATCTAAAAATATGCCACCAGAATGATTCCATCATATTTGATGCAAAAGTGTCTGACACAAACTTCAGGTTAGAGAAATATTGAACCGTCTGTGATTAGAAACTTGCAGCAGCCATACTGAGATTTAATCTATGTTGTGATGAATTTCCCCGCCCTATCATAAATCATCAGGATAAGTTTATATTTTTATACTGGAGGAAATCTGCAGACCTCAGACTGGTGGGAATGTTAGATCAGAAATATCAGATCATGTTGAGGGCCGGATTTGGCCCCCGGGCCTTGAGTTTGACACCCCTGGCTTAAAGTAACTAGTTAGGAGGAGACTGAAGGAAAGGATACTGTCAGAGTTTAGCCCGTCTCTCTCTCAGAGGTCACTGATGGTGGTCACTTCTCTGTCAGACAGCGCTGCTGAAAGCTCACTGATGCATAACACATGAGTTCTATCTTTGGTCAAAGTCACTGTCAGTTAAAGTCTGTCACATCATCCTCTACTCTGGAACATTGATGAGCTATCATTTACTGCTGTTTACCTTCAGACTGCAGCAAACTTTCTTTTCAAACTCAAAGTTTGAAGTCTTGAACGCTCAAACTGCTCCTCAGGGCGCTGACAGATCTTCATCTGAGGCGGAGGATGAGGAGGATGAGGAGGCAGAGGGGAGCAGTGGTGGGGTTGTGGTGGAGGAAGAGGAGGATGAGGAGGCAGAGGGGAGCAGTGGTGGGGTTGTGGTGGAGGAAGAGGAGGATGAGGAGGCAGAGGGGAGCAGTGGTGGGGTTGTGTAGAGGAAGAGGAGGAAGAGGAGGCAGAGGGGAGCAGTGGTGGGGTTGTGGTGGAGGAAGAGGAGGAAGAGGAGGCAGAAGGAAGCAGTGGTGGGGTTGTGGTGGAGGAAGAGGAGGATGAGGAGGCAGAGGGGAGCAGTGGTGGGGTTGTGTAGAGGAAGAGGAGGAAGAGGAGGCAGAGGGGAGCAGTGGTGGGGTTGTGGTGGAGGAAGAGGAGGATGAGGAGGCAGAAGGAAGCAGTGGTGGGGTTGTGGTGGAGGAAGAGGAGGATGAGGAGGCAGAGGGGAGCAGTGGTGGGGTTGTGTAGAGGAAGAGGAGGAAGAGGAGGAAGAGGAGGCAGAGGGGAGCAGTGGTGGGGTTGTGTAGAGGAAGAGGAGGAAGAGGAGGCAGAGGGGAGCAGTGGTGGGGTTGTGGTGGAGGAAGAGGAGGAAGAGGAGGCAGAAGGAAGCAGTGGTGGGGTTGTGGTGGAGGAAGAGGAGGATGAGGAGGCAGAGGGGAGCAGTGGTGGGGTTGTGTAGAGGAAGAGGAGGAAGAGGAGGATGAGGAGGCAGAGGGGAGCAGTGGTGGGGTTGTGGTGGAGGAAGAGGAGGATGAGGAGGCAGAGGGGAGCAGTGGTGGGGTTGTGGTGGAGGAAGAGGAGGATGAGGAGGCAGAGGGGAGCAGTGGTGGGGTTGTGTAGAGGAAGAGGAGGAAGAGGAGGAAGAGGAGGCAGAGGGGAGCAGTGGTGGGGTTGTGGTGGAGGAAGAGGAGGATGAGGAGGCAGAGGGGAGCAGTGGTGGGGTTGTGTAGAGGAAGAGGAGGATGAGGAGGCAGAGGGGAGCAGTGGTGGGGTTGTGTAGAGGAAGAGGAGGAAGAGGAGGAAGAGGAGGCAGAGGGGAGCAGTGGTGGGGTTGTGTAGAGGAAGAGGAGGAAGAGGAGGATGAGGAGGCAGAGGGGAGCAGTGGTGGGGTTGTGGTGGAGGAAGAGGAGGATGAGGAGGCAGAGGGGAGCAGTGGTGGGGTTGTGGTGGAGGAAGAGGAGGCAGAGGAGGCAGAGGGGAGCAGTGGTGGGGTTGTGGTGGAGGAAGAGGAGGCAGAGGAGGCAGAGGGGAGCAGTGGTGGGGTTGTGTGGAGGAAGAGGAGGAAGAGGAGGAAGAGGAGGCAGAGGAGGGGTTTCAAGCTCTGAGTGTTGAGTGTGTACAGCCAGACTTTGAAGCAGCTCCCTCTTTCTCACACACTGCTGCTTTAGATCATGTCGTTAATTTCAGCAACATTTACACAGACCTGTTCATCTGAACTGTATCAGTTCAATCCAGTTGATTTCTACAGCACATTTTAAATCACCTTACATTCACCAAAGGGCTGCACAGTGACTAAAACATAAAAACATAAAACCAGAAAAATCAGAAAATACACAAAAAACTCAAAAGTAAGATTTAAATGACACATTAAAAGTTAATTAAAAACAAAAAAGCAGGGAAAAGGAAAAAAAAAGTCACAGAGGAGACCACATCACTGTCATCCTGATTAGAAACTAAGAAATAAAATAAGTCTGAAGACGTGATTTAAAAGTAAGGTGGGGACGCTCTGAGTCTGAGGTAGCTCATCCATCAGGGTTCCTGTCTGTGCTGATCAGCCTCAGCATCTGACCTAAAGGCAAGAAATGTACTGATCAGACTCATTTATCCATTTAAAAACCAGTAATACCATTTTAAACGACTTCTAAAACGAAGAGGGAGCCAGTGGAGGGATGATGTGGCCGTGTTTTCCAGAAAATGAGTGGATATTTTGGACTAACTGTAAACGTGTGAGGGAATTCTGGTTTAATCTGGTATAAAGATCTCTGCAGAAGTCCAGCGGTGTAGAAATAAAAGCAGGAATCACTCGCTCTAAGTCAGGGGTCAAACTCAATCACAGCAGGGTCCAGATCCTGAACCCAGGTCTAACCTGAGGGCCTAACAGGGTCCACATTAAACCAAACTGTCAGCCTCATTTTCACCAGTAATAAAACTAGCACTGATGAAAAAGGATTCTGAGATTTAAAAAGTCAAAATGATGTTAAAAGGCTCAAAATCTGAGATTAAAGTCAAAATTATCAGTGCAAAAGGTCAAAACACAAAATTAGATGTTAAATAATGCTTTTCACTGTTTGTTTTAATCTGTTTGGTACGGTGTCCTTGGGTGTTTTGAAAGGCGCCAAATAATAATAATAATAATAATAATAATTATTATTATTATTATTATTATTATTATTTTAAAAGGAAAATATATAAAAAATAAAGGCACAATCATGTTTACTAAAATGGTGCAAAAATAAATTGAAAAAGTCAAAATAATAAATTAAAAATGGTCAAAATATGAAATGAAAGTCCAAATGAGAGTTTGAAGTTATAACTGTGCTTTGCAAAATTGAAAATTTGAAATGAAAACACAAATGAATTTCTTTTCCCACATTTCTTTTTATCTAATTATTTTTACTCTTTATACAGAGCTTAACAAATGTATTAGCCCACCCTAACCCTAACCACAGTCAGGTTTCTGCCACAGCTGCTCTAAATTAACAGCATTGGTAATTACCAACATCATTTTGATGTTTCTGCAATGGTTAATACACCAATATGTAGAAGCTCTTTAACGCAAATTATATTTTTAATGCTGAAATAGAATTATTATGGTTATCCATGAATTTACAAATTTACTGATTTACAAAAAAAAAACTGAAACAATAGTAAAGCACATTAATATTTCTAAAGAATGTGTCAGATTATAGCTATTTACTGTCATTCCTGAAGAGAAAAATGAGTTTTAGTGGTTGAATGTTATGCTTGATTCATTTCTGACTTCTCAGAGAAGCCCAGTGAGCCGACTCACATTTGGGTGAATTCAGTTTGAAATTCCTCATTCCTGTTCAAAATGATAAAACGTGGAGAGCTGACTGAAAATGAAAGAGTCCGCATTAAAGCACTTCATGATGCTGGATGGTCTCTGACAGATATGACAGCTGGTCTGATACATTTGTTAAGCTCTGAGCATTTTTTCCACATTTCTATGACTTAAGGATATTTGATATCTTCAAGGTTAAGTTTACATTCTTATACTGGAGGAAATCTGCAGACCTCATATTTTAGGGCAGTTATAATAAAAATAGAATCTGATCTGGTGGGTGCACCATGGACTGGATTCAGCCCCCGGGCCTTGAGTTTGACACCTGTGCTCTAAGTCCTTAAAAGTAGGACTCTGAAAATCAACGCGTTAAAAAAAAAAAAAAAAAAAGAAAAAAAAAAACTCAATTTAATTATATGACTAAGTTTGACCACAGCTTGCTCCTGTAGTCCTCCAGCGTGGATGTTTGGGCGAGATCAAAACTTTAATGTACATAGAAGTAAAAGAATCAAAACACTCGACAATAACAACCTTTAAAATCTAAAACGTAAGAATATACTTCATCTATTTAGAAAATGCTGTGATTAATCATGATTAATCACAGCATAGTGATGCGATTAATCATGATTAATCACAGCATAGTGATGCGATTAATCATGATTAATCACAGCCTAGTGATGCGATTAATCATGATTAATCACAGTGTAGTGATTAATCATGATTAATCACAGTGTAGTGATGCGATTAATCATGATTAATCACAGTGTAGTGATGCGATTAATCATGATTAATCACAGTGTAGTGATTAATCATGATTAATCACAGTGTAGTGATGCAATTAATCATGATTAATCACAGTGTAGTGATGCGATTAATCATGATTAATCACAGCATAGTGATTAATCATGATTAACCACAGTGTAGTGATGCGATTAATCATGATTAATCACAGCGTAGTGATTAATTATGATTAATCACAGCCTAGTGATGTGATTATCATGATTAATCACATCACTAGGCTGTGATTAATCACGTTAATCACATCCCCAGGCTGAGTTGGTTGAGTTACCTTTTCCCTCGTGTTTCTAGCCTTGTTATTTCTGTTTTATTTTGGTTCCTTACCTTGGGTCTCTTTTCCAGATCTCTCCTTCCTGCCCATCCCTACCTGTCCCCCGGGTCCTGATCACCCTCATGTGTCTCACCTGTGTTGATTGTCTGAGTGGCTGCACCTGGTGAGTTCATTTAGTTCATTCGCCCCCGTCCTCTGTGCGAGGTCGTCCTGTTTCCTTGTGTGCATTACTTTGGAGCCTTATTTTCTGATAGATTCCCCGTGACTTAGACCCAGTTTGTTATTAGATTCCTCGTGTTAGCCTGCCGATTTGAATACCTCTGCCTGTGTGATTGATCTCCTGTGTAACGAACCTTGGTTGTATTAAACGGACTTGAACTCTTTAAGTGTGTCTGCCTTTGAATCCTTTGCCTGGCGTTTCGTGATAGTCGACGCTGGAGGACTACGGGAGCACGTGGTGGTCAAACTTAGTCATATGATGAAACTGCATTATTATTGTTTTAACACATTAAGGTTTCCAGATTAATCACAAGCATTAACGCATTCATGTTAACAGCCCTGGATAAAAACATTTCATTTACTTCATTTGCTTCACAAATCAACACACAGCAGTCATATGGACTTAGAAAGGTGTTTAAACTGAAGAAATAATGAAATAAATGCAGCACAGAGCAGACTCTTGTATCTAAGATGTCTGACCCTCTTGTATGTACATGAACAATAATCTGTTCTTTATGTGACCATGACGCCTTTAAGTAGGACATGTGCAGCCATAAGTCCTTTAAAATAATATCTGCCATCAGTCCTATGGTACCAAAATTCTTTGATTTTATAGAGTAAAGTCTGTTCTGCTTCCTTTTTCCCACCAAAAGCTCGGTTCCCCTCAGCAGCAGCAGCGCTGCTCTGTTGTCATGGCTCCAGTCTTAAAATAACAGTCTGCCTTTCTTTATTCTGCCTCAACCATGGCTCGGACTTTTAGTCTGGACTCCTGCAGTGACTGCACTCAGAGACGTTTAATAGGCTTTAAAAATATATATGCATATATTCTTATGGATGTCAGAGGAATGAATCGTTGCAGACGTTTTAGTGTTGGAAATGAAATAAGAGAACAATAGTGGGACCTGCAATCACATCAAGTACGTGTGTTAGGAGATTAAACTGGGGATTGACGACATACAGTTAAAACACCCTTTTTTTTTAAATTACTGACCATGTGCGTTGTGAGTAAATAAGTGACCAGAGAACCTGCTGGAGGCTACACATGTTTTTGGGTCCAGTATTAATCTGCTTAAAGAAACATTTCAAACCTAAACATGTGACAGAAACAGAGTGCAAACACTACAGTCTATGTTACAAATGCAAGCAAGCTCCAAAAACAGAAAGCAGCCTTTGTTTCAGAACGAGTACTTCAGCTGGGATTACATGCCAGGTCCTGGATAGGTGTGGCGAGGTGGGGCGGGCAGGTGGGACCTAGATCGCCAAGCCCGGGGAAAGAGACTCAGGTTGTGGAGCCTCGAGAAAGGCCGAGGCTGTGGCAGGACGTGGACACAGATAAAGATTTCATAGAGATGAAGCCTCTACGACACAGGTGTCAAACTCAAGGCCTGGGGCCTCAAACCCAGCCCGTGGAAAAGTTGTATCGCAAGATCATAAGATTTTTCTATTCTAACTGGCCCACCAGTATGAGGTCTGCAGATTTCCTCCAGTAAACGTTTAAACTGAGGCTGCTTTCACACTAGGGGCCCGGTCCCGGATCTGAGTACACTTGAGCCCAAAGTCCGGTTGGTTTGGGTGGTGTGAATGCAAACGAAACATGTAAATACTAGGGCTGTCAAAGTTAACGCATTAATATCACGTTAACTCAAAATTACTTTTAACGCTGCTAAATTTCTTGTCGCACGATTAACGCATGCGCGTTCTGTATGACCCTTGACCCATCCCGTAGTTTGCCAGACCAGGAAGTGGCGCTATCGTGATGCTGTAAAAGCGAGCAGAAACGGATAAAGGACAGAGACTTCTGAATGACAGGTTCAGCTTTCAGATCATGTCAGATAAAACTGAAGTTATTTTCTCCTACTGTGGACATGAACGGAGTTACAGGAAGTTCATAGAGTCTTATATAGCCCACACCACTCGCTGGCCATGCTCACCGCTAATGCAGAGAGCCGCCCCCCTCGCCATGCTGGATTTGTTTACAATGGAGACACTCAGAAACTCTGCAGGGATGGACTCGCTATCTGGCATACCGAGCATTTCCCAGTGTGCCGACGCACTTTTGGGCCAGTATGATTTATTCATTTATTTAGGCTGTTATATCTGCCATGAACCGGCACCACAGCTGCACTATTAACTGTTGACTGGTCCAGCACGTCTCCTAAAGGTCCGCTCTCATCCCCACGCAGCTCCTGCTTGAAAGTGAAAGTATTCGGAAAAAAACAAAACTTACTAAAACGATCGACTGGAACTGTGAATAAACGCCAAATTTAAATAACAGTCAATCAAGATGCTGCAGAAGTGTCAAAGCCTCTGCAGTCCCTGTAGGAGATTGTCTGATGCTGGTGAATGTACAGCTGCATCATGAGGAGGAGGAGGAGACAGAGCAGCAGAGGCTGGTGTGTGACAGGAGAGCAGAGGTTAGTGAATGAGCTCTGTAGAGTATCAGAATAGAAGCTGAAAGCATTATTAGACTGTGGCTCTCCTTTATTTAGGAAGAAAAAATGGTTTTAGATTAAATCTGTAGCTCTTCTATGATCTGAAGAATGAAGAGATGGTTCAGGCCTCTTACTACACCTTAAAAGTTCTCAGTCATTTCTGACTGTCAGCATTTATTTTACATTTGGACTACATTTTTTAGTTTGAAAGTAAAAATCTGATAAATAATAGCAGACATTTTTAAGTAATGACTTGCTTTTTCTCTTGAGCAGGGCAGATGTGTCCACCTTACTCACATCAGAACAGTGAAACACCATTAGATGTGTCTGTGCCTTACTGCTGAGCTCTCAGCAGAGACTTGACTTCTTTATGTCCATGTGTGATGATGAGATCTGTTGTTCTGTGTTCAGCTGCTGAGAACAGAGGAGGTAACTTCTAGAAGTCTAAAGTTTGACTCTACATTGTGGTATTATTCAGTAATGTTACATTAAGGTCAGTATCTCCATCTGTTGGTCTTGAGTTTACCATGTTATGCTCTCAGCAGATTTTTGCAGCGTTCAGTATCTTTGAGCTCAGACTAGAGAATGTTCTGGACTTTATCTGTTGTTGTTTTGGGTTGTTGAACAAACATTTGCATAAAGAAAGCATTTTTGTCCACTTGTGTTGATACGGGTATTTAAATCTTGAGAAATAGTACTGTAAGGTACATTTAGAACAGACAAAAAGTGTGATTAATTTGCGATTAATTGTGAGTTAACTATGGAATTTGTGAGATTAATCGCGATTAAAAATTCTAATCTATTGACAGCCCTAGTAAATACGCAAGTGGGCCCAGGCATGGATTGATGTTGCTAGTGTGAAAGCGCGCCGGGGGTAAGAGGGAGGGGGAGGAATCGCACCGCAGCGCGGTTCAGAACAACTGGGCCTCATGAGGAAGCGCCCTTAGCCTTGATGATTAAAATATCCTTGTTAAATGATAAAAATCTGAAGAGTAAAGAGTAAAAGAAGTTAGATAAAAAGTCAGGGAGGTGAGAAAATTCATTTCATAATCTCAATTTTGCATCACACAGTTCTGACTTAAACTTACAATTTTGACCTTTTTTCATGTTTTGACCTTCAAGACTCACAATTCAAAAATTCTAAGTCACATTTTTACCTTTTAAACTTGTAATTTTGACTTTCTATCTCATTTATTTGCCTTTTAAAACATTATTTTGCCTTCAAATTTTGTGTTTTGACCTTTTGAACTAATATGTTTGACTTTTTCTCAGACTTTGAGCCTATAATTTAACCATTTTTATTTTTTTCATCTCAGAATGATTTATTATCAGTGTTGTTCATATTTTTTCATATTTTACTAATAGTGAAAATGAAGTTGAAGTCCGGCCCTCAGGACTTCTCATCGGAGCAAATCTGGCCCCAGACTCAGTCTGAGTTTGACACCCCTGCTCTACGAGCTCCAACAATGACAGACAAGTTTGTGTTCTATCGGCAAAGTTTCACATATAAAAAATATTCAGTATGAATACATTTGATTTGACCTTACTAGTCCAGAATTAGAACCGTCCTCCTGCAGAAGCTGCAGAGACGCCTGAAAGAGTTCTCCATGTCAGCTCCATCACCATCCAGAGGTTCACAGCCATCGTCCTGCATGTCTGAATTCTCTTAGCGTGCAGAGACGTACAGATGTGTTTTTACTTTTTAGCTTCCAGTTTAATGTGTTCAATTTATACATTTTAGACTTTAAATTTACTGAGATATGTGTTTATGTTTTTACTTCTTTTGAATTTTAGCTTTATAAATGAATTTTACTACGTGCAATACTGAGTTTCTTTGTGCAATTGACCTATGGCTAAGTCCCGCCCTCAAACGCGATGAGCCAATCACAGTGCGTATACCGCTCCAATACACTCGGTCATCGGCTGCCTGGACATCCATTGAAATGAATGGGAGAAAGTCAGTCTTCGTCCGGTTTTATGAGGGTTTTTTGAGATTTTAAGTTTAAAAATGGTCAAACGGTGTTCATGGGGTACATGCGACTCCAACACACGGTATCCTGGGAGTCTGGGTGACGGAGTGTATTTTTTACCCGTTCCTAAGCCACATCTAAACCCAGAAAAGTGTCTTCTTTGGATAAAAGTGTTGAAGTAGACCACAACATCAGCTCAACATGGATAAAATCAACATCTGTTCTAAGGTAAGCCAACATCGTATTTGAGGCAACATACTGAGACTTTGCTGGAAAGAAATAAAGAGTTATTTTTAACATCTCTAACGTTAGCTAAAGTTAGCCTAAAGTTAGCCTTATGTTAGCTCCTAGCTGCGTTGTTCGTTGGGAGTTCGTTGGCATTTTTTTTGTTCTAGTTTTTGTTCTTTGGTGGTCGTTCATCATTGTTAGCTGTTGTCCAAAGCGCTCTAGTTTAACGTTAGCTTCTGGAGCTTAGCTTCATGAACTTATCTGTAACAGCCGAGATAACAACGGTTGGCAGACGTTATGCTGAATGATTCAGTGTAAATACCGGAGCACCAAACTACCGGAGAGACACTCTGGGTAAAGATGGTAAAAAAGGCCGTTATATTTTTGTCATATTTGAGCCAGAAACCTGAACTTCAGTGGCTCTCTGATGCTGATCCTCATTCTTGTGGTCTGAGATTGTGATGGCAACGAGATGCGGTTTATCATGTTTGCACTGGGACCTGTAAATTTTGGCTTGTAACTGAAGCTTTTTAATCGACCTTCTCCACAATAAAATGATTAATATATCCCTCCAGTGCGTAGTTTAGACCCTTTTGGTGGCTTCTAGATGATATGTGATCTTTCTGTCTCCAAAAATCATCCATGGCCTCCAGTGAAACGTCTCCGACTGTGACAACTGCAGTAGCGTCTGTCGGTGAATGTTCACTGTTTGTCCGAGTGAGTGGAGGGGGCGTGGCTTAGCCATAGGTCAATTCCATCATTTGTTAAACTTTTACTTTGTTCAGGTTGTATGCATTTTCTTATACTTGTAAACTACTAATAGATGTGCAGTTAAAACATTTTTACTCTGCAGTAAAATTAAACCGTAAATACAGTCATGGATGACAGTATCGGCACCCCTGGAATATTTCCAGAAAATTCACCATTTCTCCCAGAAATTGTTGCAATTAAAAATATTTTTGGTATACACGTGTTTATTTCCTCTATGTGCATTGGAACAACACAAAAAAAGCAGGAAAAACTCACCTGTGGCAGTAACAGGAGCTGCAATCTAGAAATCACACCTGAAGCCAGTTAGAATGTCTAAAAGTTGACTCAACCTTTGTGTTGTGTGTCTGTGTGTGTCACACCAAGCATGGAGGAGAGGAAGAAGAGCCCAGAACTGTCTGAGGACTTAAGAAGAAAAATAGTGTAAAAATCTGAACAGCCTCAAGGTTATAACCATGGAGCTGTGGCTAATCTCCCTGGACGTGGACGGAAGAGAAAAACTGACAAAAGAATGCAACGCAGGATAGTTGGAATGGTGGATAAACATCCTCAGTCAACTTCCACACAGATTCAGGCTGTCCTGCAGACTCAGGGTGCAAAAGTGTCAGCTGGGACCATACGTGGTCATCTGAATGAGATGAACGCTATGGCAGGAGACCCAGGAGAACCCCACTGCTGACAAAGAGACATAAAAAAGCCAGACTGGAGTTTGCAAAAATGTCCCTGAGTAAGCCTCAATCCTTCTGGGAGAACATTTTGTGGACAGATGAGACTGAGGTAGAGCTTTTTGGAAAAGCAGGTCATTCTACTGTTTACAGAAAACAGAATGAGGCCTACAAAGAAAAGAACACAGTACCTACAGTCAAACATGGTGGAGCTTCAAGGATGTTTTGGGGTTGTTTTGCTGCCTCTGGCACTGGGTGCCTTGACTGTGTGCAAGGAATCATGAAATCTGGAGACTATCAAAAGATTTTGGTCCGCAATGTAGGGCCTAGTGTCAGAAAGCTGGGTCTGGGTCAGAGGTCATGGGTGTTCCAGCAGGACAACGACCCCAAACATACCTCAGAAAGCACCAAGAAATGGTTGGAGACAAAGCTGGAGAGTTCTGAAGAGGCCAGCAATGAGTCCAGATCTAAATCCCATTGAACACCTATGGAGAGATCTCAGAACTGCTGTTGAAGAAGCACCCTTCAAATCTGAGAGACCTGGAGCAGTTTGGAGAAGAAGAGTGGTCCAAAATTCCAGCTGAGAGGAGTAAGAAGCTTGTTGATGGTTAGAGGAAGAGATTGGTTTCAGTTATTCTTTCCCAAGGGTGTGCAACCAAATATTAAGTTGAGGGTGCCAACAATTTTGTCTGGCTCATTTTTTGAGTTTTGTGTAAAATTATGTCAATGTTGTCTTTTTTCTGTTTTTTTTGTGTTGGTCCAATGCACATAAAGGAAATAAATACATGTATACCAAAAACATTTGTTGATTGCAACAATTTCTGGGAGAAATGACGTATTTTCTGGAAAAATTCCAGGGGTGGTAATACTTTTGTCCATGACTGTAGTTAATTGTTCCAACCCACTCTAACACACATTTGTTATCCTCCCTTTTGTCTGTAATCACTGTCACCTCGTATAATAGATCACTAAGTGCAGTGCTGCATAAAACATGACAGAAAATGTGGTCAAAAGTATTTTATTACATAAAATAAATAGCACTTTTGTGCATAAGATCAGGTAGAAGTTTCAGACAGTTGTGATGATTGGCTACGTCTATAATTTGAGGAGTAAAATTTCCAGAGCAAATGACCTTCCATATTTCAGCCCTGAAAGTCCACGGGTAACCCTAACCCCACAGAATCTGCACCTTTGTTATTTAGGGGGTAGTTGCTAGCCTTGTAAAGCAGATGGATTCTCCCGTTTCTGTGTTTCTCACTGGTGAATCCATCTTCAAAGCTCCCATCTGAACCGTTTGGGCCCGGTTAGAAAGTGACAGGACCAATCAGAGACGAGGGGCGGTACTTTCAGGCGAGGTGGAGTCATGATGCAAGCAAGCAGCAGCAAGAGCTGGTGCAGTTATGGAGGAAGAGATTAGCGTGGATGCTGCTAAAGCGCCAGTTTGATCAGAACTTGACCACATTTCTTCATTAGAAGAACAAAGAACAGCAGTGAGTTGACTCACTTTCAGTTGCCATGGTTACCGTTATTTAGTTCTCTATGGAGTTTACTCCTCAGTAGCAGCTACGTCACGTTTTGTTGCTCTGATTGGCCCGTAAAGATGTGACGGACCCTTCATCCAATCACACCGTCTGCCCTTTGCCAAACGCTGACTATCGAAGGTTTTCTGGATGGATGAGTGAAACACATCCGTCTGGCGTGTCAGGTTATCAAAGACCAAAGAGATGAAAAAAGCAGCTGTTTCCCAAAGTCCAGGATCCTTTCTCTGTAGGAGGATCCTCCCGAGTCGGGTCCCACGAAGGCGATGGCAAGTCCTGAACACACATTAGGAACAGGCTAGCGAGCGTGCGTGAATACGTCATAGAAACGGCGGCAGAAATCAAAATGGGAGGGGTTTAGCGACAACTTGTATGACTTTTATCCAGCGTGTGCTCGAGGACAGAAAAAGACGGGTCTTAAGGTAGAGGTGGGTCTTTATTCCAAATATTGGAGCACAAAATCATGTCAGTCATTTTCTCTGAACTTTAAAATCGCTCTTGAACAAAAATCTATTAAAGGAGGGAAAAATCAACGTTGGAGTAAACGTAAGCTCTATGGAGAAAATTAGCATATTCACACACTCTAGGATTATATGGACCAATAATAATACTTATTGACCTGAGACTTGACCTCACAATCGTCCCTCCAGTCTTGAAAGCAGCTTGGCGCCGTCAGTCTAAGTGTTACTGAAAACCTCAGCATGGTAGACCGGGCCCTGTCGTTAACAGAAACTAATCATTCAGGAAGAGCGGAGATCTTTTTATGAATGGAGTAAAGAAACACGAGCACTCTGACTTTAGATCCAACAGTCCTCCAGATGGCTGAATTATTGATCCTCAGACTGAATCCGTGAAAGCAGCAGGACGCTGACCTTTCAGAAGTCCATTTCCTTTTCAGTCTGCCGGTCCAACGTGGAGCAGGCGTCGGCTCAGCCCGCTCATCGATCGCTTTACACTCCTCGTCCTCCTCAGCCTGCACGCTCCCTGCTGGTCACTCCATCTATCCTGAGGGAAACTCGCCTTCTTTCAAACAACGAGAGCGCTGGAGACCCTTTATGTCTCACTGTCATTTTAGCCATCACTTTACCTGAGAGGCCGCTGCTGCAGGGCTGGAGAGAAGATTTACTGACCAGCAGGTCCACAACCACCAGGTAAGAGAGACCTGGACTATGGCTGGGTTGATCCTTGACCGGATTCTGAGGATCCTCTATGACAGGGATGTCAGACTTCATCAGAGCAGGGCCAACGTTTAACCCTTAACTGTCATTTTCACCAGCAATGAATTATGGGGGAAAAACCTTAGCACTGATGATAAATGATTTTAAGGTTTAAAAAAGTAAAAATGGTAAGTTTAAAGGCTCAGTATCATGTTTTTAAAGGTAAATATATAATAAAGTTTAAATCGTGATTTTTAAGGGTCAAAACATGAGATGAAAAATTCAAATCACATGTTTTAAAGGTCAAAATATCAGATGAATTTCAAGATCGTTGGTTAAAAAATGTCAAAGCCTGAGAAAGAATTATTAAACTTTGATTTTCACAGATCAGAATATTACTTAAACTTTAAAACTGAGGAAACAAAAGGCCAAATTATGAGACAAAAGTCAAAGTAAGGAGCTAAATGGGTCAAAACATGAGCGAAAAATAAAATCGTGAGTTAAAAGGTCAAAATATTAGTTCAAATTTAAAAGTGAGGATCAAAAAGGTAAAAACAATAATATAAAAAGTCAAAAATGTGAATCGAAAAGGTCAAAATATGAAATAAAAAGTCAAAACCATAACTTTTCCTGATAACTGAGATGCAAAATGAAGAATATAAAATGAAAACAGAAAAAACTGTAACAAGGACAGTTTAAATGATCGGTGTGAGGTTTACAGTTTTAAACTGGAGGAAACCTGCAGGTCAGTGGGACAGAATAAAAATATGATCTGATCTGGTGGACCAGATTTGGCCCCCGGGCCTTGAGTTTGACACCCCTGCTCTATGATCATATAAGCACTAAGAATAAGCTTCAAACGACCAAAATAGATCAGTGTTTCAATGCACATCAAGCAGCACAGATGATTATTTTCACACATGGTCAACCAGTCCACAACTTCTAGAAATCTGTGACTCAGTGAAATTTGGGCTTGCAGAATCCCTCCATCTCTTTCTCTGCTTGGTGATATCAAACAAACACAATATTCCAGTACTCGTACCTCTAACCAGCACCAAGGAACCATCAGGTTAAACTGTAGATCAGGTCTGTAAACGACTGTAGATGATGGGAGCTGGTGGAGCGGGGAGCTCGGCTGTAGCATTGGGATGGCAGCAGTTTAACAGAACTGGACCACATTTCTTTAAAACAAGAGCAAAGATGCACACTCCACGCTTTCTCTCTTCTCCCGACCGGCCGTGGCGCTTAATCACATCATGACCCACAGTTCCCAGACTATGGTAGCGTTTAATGGTAGAAGAGCGTGTTTGCTAACACGTCATGTTTGGTCACTCTGATTGGCCCGTGATGAATGTGACAGACAGAACATCGGTCCAATCACCGTCTGAGTCTTTGTGGTCTGCAGTTGTTTTCCTGCTGATGATTGAGTTTTACTGCTAAATATTAAAAGAACAGTTATACGGGGGCTGCAGGACTCCAGGCAGCATGAGGGGCCTATAGGACAGCCTGCTGTGGCGGTTAGCATTCACGTTAGCATTCGAGCTAGTGGTAACAAATGATTGTAGTTCTGTTAAAATGGATTAAAAGGTGTTCAGTATCTGGTTTACTGGTGTGGATTTAATCATTGAAGTCCACAAAAGTCACACGAGCTCCAGCCTCGCTGAAAATGCTGCTGCAGAGATTCAATAGCAGCAATGAGACAAAACAACGGCTAGCTTCAAGAGGAAAAACACGTAAGAGGCAGCGATTTATGGTTCAACAGTTATTTAACTTTCTATAAACCGTGTCACTTCCTGTCGTGTACGACAGCGCCGGTCTGGACGGCGTTTAATGACGTGTTCCAGCAGTGAAGAAGAATTGATTTCTGGTTTATAGCGCTAACAGTTAGCATGGCTAAACAAAGCTAAATATAAAGCTAAACTAAACGGTGACGGGTCGGTGCATGAACTGGTGTACTCTGATACCAGTACCTGGATTTAAGCGGAATCAGAACCTGGTACGGGTATCAGAACCTGGTACTGGTAACAGAACCTGGTACTGGTATCAGAATCTGGTACTAACAGAATCTGGTACTGGTATCAGAACCTGGTACTGGTATCAGAATCTGGTACTGGTAACAGAATCTGGTACTGGTATCAGAATCTGGTACTGGTAACAGAATCTGGTACTGGTATCAGAACCTGGTACTGGTATCAGAACCTGGTACTGGTATCAGAACCTGGTACTGGTATCAGAATCTGGTACTGGTAACAGAATCTGGTACTGGTATCAGAATCTGGTACTGGTAACAGAATCTGGTACTGGTATCAGAACCTGGTACTGGTATCAGAATCTGGTACTGGTATCAGAACCTGGTACTGGTATCAGAACCTGGTACTGGTATCAGAATCTGGTACTGGTATCAGAACCTGGTACTGGTATCAGAACCTGGTACTGGTAACAGAATCTGGTACTGGTATCAGAGTCAGAACAACTAGAACTAGAATAATAAATCTGTTTTTATCTGATTTAATCGATGAACCGAACCCATACTGAACCGTGACCTCTGTGAAGCATGACCTCTGTGAAGCGTGACCTCTGTGAAGCGTGACCTCTGTGAAGCATGACCTCTGTGAAGCGTGACCTCTGTGAAGCGTGACCTCTGTGAAGCGTGACCTCTGTGACCTGTGACCTCTGTGAAGCGTGACCTCTGTGAATCGTGGCCTCTGTGACCCGTGACCTCTGTGACCTGTGACCTCTGTGACCTGTGACCTCTGTGAAGCGTAACCTCTGTGAAGCGTGACCTCTGTGAAGCGTGACCTCTGTGAAGCTTGACCTCTGTGACCCGTGACCTCTGTGAAGCGTGACCTCTGTGACCCGTGACCTCTGTGAAGCGTGACCTCTGTGACCCATGACCTCTGTGACCCGTGACCTCTGTGAAGCGTGACCTCTGTGACCCATGACCTCTGTGACCCGTGACCTCTGTGAAGCGTGACCTCTGTGACCCATCACCTCTGTGAATCGTGACCTCTGTGAAGCGTGACCTCTGTGACCAGTGACCTCTGTGAAGTGGGACCTCTGTGAAGCGTGACCTCTGTGAAGCGTGACCTCTGTGAATCGTGACCTCTGTGACCTGTGACCTCTGTGACCTGTGACCTCTGTGAAGCGTGACCTCTGTGAAGCGTGACCTCTGTGAAGCGTGACCTCTGTGAAGCGTGACCTCTGTGAAGCGTGACACCTGTTCTGGCTACGGTGCCAAAGAGGAGGCCAGACTTAGTGATGTTACTCTCAGGTCTCATGACCCTAAACTACTGACCTGCTGGTGCAGCAGTGTTACGGCTGTGGCCGTATTGTGTTGCATTACTGTGTTTTGTATTTTGTATCGTTGATTTGTGTTTGAGTGAGTGCTCTGTTATCGTGTGGATCTTTGCCTTGTTTCGTGTGAGAGTGAGTCCTCTGTTCATCCTGTGTGTTTGTGAGTGAGTGTGCGGTCTGTCGTGTGAGTGGATCTTTGTTGTGTCCAGGTGGTGCGGCGTGATTGGCCAGTAGGGTGGCGGCAAGGAGACGCGGCGCTCGTTGGCTCTCTGCACTTTAAAATATGGCGGCCCGTGGTTGACGAGGAGCCTGACTGACAGCAGCACCTCTTTGTTTGCTCCCAGCCTCCAAAACTTTAGTGTTAACTGTGTTTCTCCACATTTCAGTATAGTTTAGCCGTGGCTTTGATTGTGTTTTGTAGTCTTAGTCCCTTTGGTTAATTGTGGTTTTTTGATGAATTTTACTTTTGAGAGCTAGATCGCCTCCTTAGTTTGAATCCAGTCTTTTGTTTGAATTTCTAGCCTTTTGAGTGACTTGTTAGATTTAAAATATTGTTAATAAACTTGTTAAACTTCCTTAGATCCTGACTGTTTTTTGGGGGACTGGGGAAAACATTTACTTTTCAAAAAATATTGTTAGGTACCTAAGCAGGTAAACATAAACAGTGAGTTTTAACTCTATTTTAATATCAAAAGCTCATTACTTTATTCAGAAACTGTGCTGGAGTTGAATTTGTTTAAAGGGTTAACATGAAAACTCGACCTCTGACCTCCCTGATCCACCTGCGTTTTAAAGCCAGATATGAATTTATCTTTGGCCAATCAGGAGACAAACATTGCCAGGAAACAAGAACATTTGTGTGGAAACTTTCTTCTTTGTTCACCAGACTGTTTATTGTTCTGTTAGAACACGGGTGTCAAACTCAAGGCCCGGGGGCCAAATCTGGCCCGAGGTGCGGTTATACCCGGTCCACCAGATCAGATCATATTTTTTTTCTAACTGGCCCTAAAATATGAGGTCTGCAGATTTCCTCCAGTGTAAAAATGTAAACTAAACCTGGATGATTTAAAAATATCCTTGCTGTCTCATAAAAATTAGAAAAAATAAACAGTAAAAATAATTGGATAAAAACTCAGGGATGTGGCAGAAATTTGTGTTTTCTCTATATTTTCAATTTTGCATTTTACAGTTATGACTAAAAGTTATGGTTTTGACTTTTTATTTAATATTTTAACCTTTTAGAGTTATAATTTAAAATCCTATTTAGTCCTTTTAAAAATCATGATTTTAACTTTTATATATCGTTTTGACCTGTTTCAACTCCTAACTAAATTTTATTTCATTTTTTACTTTAAAAATACAGGATTTTTAATTTTATTTCATATTTTGACTGTTAAAAATTATGATTTTGAATTTTATCTCAGTTTTTGACTTTTAAAGTTCATGGTTTCTATATCCTATCTCATATTTTACCTTTTAAAAACATTATTTTGACTTTCAATGTCATGTTTTTGCCTTTTAAACTTCTAAGTTTGACACTTTATCTCAGATTTTGAGTTTTTAACTTATCATGTTCACCTTTTAATCTCAAAATCATTTAGGTTGACACTCAGTGGTTCAATATCGACCCTGTTAGGCCCTCAGGTTAGACCTGAATCCAGGACCCAGCCCCTGCCCCTGAATCCCGTTGGATATAGCAGGTAACTTTGTCACTGAAACCCACCTGAGTGTGATGTGTTCATTGTTTGACTTCCTCCTAAAAACTGTTGAGGACCTGATGGAAACTCAATCACACGCTCCAGCTAGCGCCACATTCAGTCCTTTTTTAGAAAATTACTTTCCAAATGTCACTGGCTGCAGAGCTGAGGCGAGCACGAGAAATGTCTCCTTGAGGGAAGGATGGGATATTTGAGATCATGATGCACTTTCAGCCTCCTGATCCAGCTGCATTTTAAACCTCCCTAACTGAATGTGTGTGAGCGTGACACCAACCAGGAGGAGAGCTTCTCTCTGCTCCAAGCAGAAGAAAGTTTAGAAAAGTGATTTTCCTCTACATCTGTATTCTAAAAGTTCATATTTTTGCTTGAAGCTTGGCCCAGCAGGAGGAAAGTCAAGTTAAAATTCAGGGTTGATTTTATGAACTTCTTTAATCATTTCTTCAATCTTCTTCAGTCATTTCCTAAATCAGGTAAAGGGGCCTACCAGCTCTCTCCCAATGATGCTGGCCCAAAACATGACTCCGCCCCCTCCTTTCTGACGTCACAGCCTTGTTGGGACATGGTGGCCATCCACCAACCATCCACTACTCCTCCATCTGGACCAAGACTGTTTGAAAACGAGTCTTCATGTAGGAGGTTAATGCACCACTGCATTACTGTTACTGCACAGTGAGTTCTCCTGGTAGGAGAATCAGGTTTTTCAAGAATTCTGGCAGATCCTGGTTTCTGAAAACGTACACATGAACAAACAGAAGCCAGGTTACTCAGGGCCATGCAAACTCAGTGGAGAAGGAGGTGGGCCTGGATGGGTTGAAGCCACTACAGGCCTATAAACACTGTCATGACCCACTTTTGGGTCTCAGCCCACTAGTTGGGAACCACTAATCTAGGAGTCAGGGATGTATTAGATCTCACTAAAGCAGTTTGCTGACACATCTTGGAGAGTAAATTTTCTCCTTTAGAGTTCTGTTTTATCTACTTCTCAATGATAAAACCTGTCACATTTGTCCCAGTTTTTCTGCCCTCTTTTGAATGAGCTGCCTCTACAGTGGAGGAAACAGAGCTTGTGTGGCTGTGATCCCCATAAAGATGAAGACAGGCAGTCACAGCACTGGCCAGTGTCGGTAGCACTAAACCCAGTTTATAGCTGACTGTATTTAAGAGACGAGGAGGACAAGAGACAGAGCGACCCACTGTTCTCTCTCCAACGAAGCTATCCCCCTAATCTATACACACCAAGGTCAGCTGGACCGCCATGCTGGGGACGAATCAGCAGCAGGGAATAAAACGTTGGGCTGATACAGCTATAATCATGTTTGTAACACCACCACACGGCTGCTTGTGTAGATTTAGCGCCAAACAACGGTTAGAAGGTGACTTTCACGTTTACGCCTCTGAGCAGCCGTACGCTCCAGGGATAACGGCTGCTCTGAGATGAACATGTGAAAAGATAGTCTGCTCTGCTATGGCTTCAATACTAGCTAAACTGTGTGGTTCCTCCCTGTTCACAGGGTAAAAACATCCTCAAACTCTTCAAACAATATTAGAGGAAATGGCTCGGCGCTACACCGAGTTCCAAATTATTACGCAAATGACATTTGTCTCCGATTTTCCTACTATAGCCAATGCAGATGAGTCAATATAATTTTCAAATTATCTACAGTTAGAGCATAATTCAGATTTTATTGAACAAACCTCCCAATGACAACTATCTTTAATCAAAAATAAAAACTCAAAACATACTGTTCCACATTATTCTGCACAGCAGAGTTTCAGAACATTTTAGAGGCTGTAAAGAAGTGAAAATCGTCATTCATTGAATCTGCAGCATTAGGAGGTCATATTTACTGAAATCAAAGCTATTTCAATCAAAAACACCTGAACAGGCCAAGTTCATGTTAACATAGGAGCCCTTCTCTGATATCACCCTCACTATTCTTCATCCATTGAACTTGTGAGTTCTTGGAGAGTTTCTGCTTGAATTTCTTTGCAGGATGTCAGAATATCCTCCCAGAGCTGCTGTTCTGATGTGAACTGCCTCCCACCCTCATAGATCTTTAGCTTGAGGATGCTCCAGAGGTTCTCAGTAGGGTTAAAGGTCAGGGGAGGATGGGGGCCACACCATGAGAGGGATTCTTTGCAGCATGAGATGGTTCATTGTCATGCATGAAGATCATTTTGCTACAGAAGGCACGGTTCTTCTTTTTTTACCATGGAAGAAAGTGGTCAGTCAGAAACTCTACATACTTTGCCGAGGTCATTTTCACACCTTCAGGGACCCTAAAGGGGCCTACCAGCTCTCTCCTCATGAATCCGGCCCAGAACATGACTCCGCCCCCTCCTTGCTGATGTCACAGCCTTGTTGGGACATGGTGGCCATCCACCAACCATCCACTACTCCTCCATCTGGACCATCCAGAGTTGCACGGCACTCATCAGTCAACAAGACTGTTTGAAAATGAGTCTTCATGTATTTCTGGGCCCACTGCAACCGTTTCTGCTTGTGAGCATTGGTTAGGGGGGGCTGAATAGTAGGTTTATACACGACTGCAAGCCTCTGGAGGATCCTACACCTTGAGGTTGGTGGGACTCCAGAGGCACCAGCAGCTTCAAATACCTGTTTGCTGCTTTGTAATGACATTTTAGCATCTGCTCTCTGAATCTGATGAATCTGTCTGTCAGAAACCTTCCTCATTACGCCTCGTCAGTTAGCCCTGTGAACAGTTAGCATAATGGTGGTAATTATCCTGTCATGGCGCTCAGAGGTATTTAAAGTCCGATATAGGGACTCTGTTTCCTCTATGTCCAGCAGTCTCCTGGTGTGTGTGTGTGTGTGTGAGTGTGTGTGTGTTTTACTACTGAAATAGAAGGAACATGAAACAGCATGTAAGAAACAAGTGGTCATAATAATCAGCAGAGTTGTTTTCTCAGCACCCTGTAAAGGAGGGAGGTAGAATGTTCTTTTTGTCTGTCAGTTCACTGAAGAAACTCTTTTCACACACATTTATCTGTGGTATGTAGCCCTGCTTCAGCTGCAGGTGTCAGCACAGACCATAGACCGGAGAAAGGACCGGAACCCTGTGTGACGTCAGTCGTCTGCTTAGCATAGGCGGACTCAGACGGCTCTTGAAGCCGATCCATGGAGGCTTCCATATTGAAATCACAGTCTCAACCAAACTTTGGATCAACCTAACGGCCCGCCCACTAAGCTCAACTTCCTGTCAGCTAGCTAGCTAGCATTCTGGTTGACAGATAGGTAGCATCTGCCTGAGTGTAAAACCAGGCTGTAAACCAGTTTATTCCTAGTGTAGAACCAGGCTGTAAACCAGTTTATTTCTAGTGTAGAACCAGGCTGTAAACCAGTTTATTCCTAGTGTAAAACCAGGCTGTAAACCAGTTTATTCCTAGTGTAAAACCAGGCTGTAAACCAGTTTATTCCTAGTGTAAAACCAGGCTGTAAACCAGTTTATTCCTAGTGTAAAACCAGGCTGTAAACCAGTTTATTCCTAGTGTAGAACCAGGCTGTAAACCAGTTTATTTCTAGTGTAGAACCAGGCTGTAAACCAGTTTATTCCTAGTGTAGAACCAGGCTGTAAACCAGTTTATTCCTAGTGTAGAACCAGGCTGTAAACCAGTTTATTCCTAGTGTAAAACCAGGCTGTAAACCAGTTTATTCCTAGTGTAAAACCAGGCTGTAAACCAGTTTATTCCTAGTGTTTAACCAGGCTGTAGACCAGTTTATTCCTAGTGTAGAACCAGGCTGTAAACCAGTTTATTTCTAGTGTTTAACCAGGCTGTAGACCAGTTTATTCCTAGTGTAAAACCAGGCTGTAAACCAGTTTATTCCTAGTGTAAAACCAGGCTGTAAACCAGTTTATTTCCAGTGTTTAACCAGGCTGTAAACCAGTTTATTTCCAGTGTTTAACCAGGCTGTAAACCAGTTTATTTCCAGTGTTTAACCAGGCTGTAAACCAGTTTATTTCCAGTGTTTAACCAGGCTGTAAACCAGTTTATTTCCAGTGTTTAACCAGGCTGTAAACCAGTTTATTTCCAGTGTTTAACCAGGCTGTAAACCAGTTTATTTCCAGTGTAAAACCAGGCTGTAAAACAGTTTATGTCTAGTGTAAAACCAGGCTGTAAACCAGTTTATTTCCAGTGTTTAACCAGGCTGTAAACCAGTTTATTTCCAGTGTAAAACCAGGCTGTAAACCAGTTTATTTCCAGTGTAAAACCAGGCTGTAAACCAGTTTATTTCTAGTGTAAAACCAGGCTGTAAACCAGTTTATTCCTAGTGTAAAACCAGGCTGTAAACCAGTTTATTTCTAGTGTTTAACCAGGCTGTAGACCAGTTTATTCCTAGTGTAGAACCAGGCTGTAAACCAGTTTATTCCTAGTGTAAAACCAGGCTGTAAACCAGTTTATTTCTAGTGTAAAACCAGGCTGTAAACCAGTTTATTTCCAGTGTAAAACCAGGCTGTAAACCAGTTTATTTCCAGTGTTTAACCAGGCTGTAAACCAGTTTATTTCCAGTGTAAAACCAGGCTGTAAAACAGTTTATGTCTAGTGTAAAACCAGGCTGTAAACCAGTTTATTTCCAGTGTTTAACCAGGCTGTAAACCAGTTTATTTCCAGTGTAAAACCAGGCTGTAAACCAGTTTATTTCCAGTGTAAAACCAGGCTGTAAACCAGTTTATTTCCAGTGTAAAACCAGGCTGTCAACCAGTTTATATCTAGTGTAAAACCAGGCTGTAAACCAGTTTATTTCTAGTGTTTAACCAGGCTGTAAACCAGTTTATATCTAGTGTAAAACCAGGCTGTCAACCAGTTTATTTCTAGTGTAAAACCAGGCTGTAAACCAGTTTATATCTAGTGTAAAACCAGGCTGTAAACCAGTTTATGTCTACTGTAAAACCAGGCTGTAAACCAGTTTATTTCTAGTGTAAAACCAGGCTGTAAACCAGTTTATATCTAGTGTAAAACCAGGCTGTCAACCAGTTTATTTCTAGTGTAAAACCAGGCTGTAAACCAGTTTATATCTAGTGTAAAACCAGGCTGTCAACCAGTTTATTTCCAGTGTAAAACCAGGCTGTCAACCAGTTTATATCTAGTGTAAAACCAGGCTGTCAACCAGTTTATTTCCAGTGTAAAACCAGGCTGTAAACCAGTTTATTTCCAGTGTAAAACCAGGCTGTAAACCAGTTTATTTCCAGTGTAAAACCAGGCTGTAAACCAGTTTATTTCTAGTGTAAAACCAGGCTGTAAACCAGTTTATTTCTAGTGTAAAACCAGGCTGTAAACCAGTTTATTTCTAGTGTAAAACCAGGCTGTAAACCAGTGTCTTTCTAGTGTAAAACCAGGCTGTAAACCAGTTTATTTTGAGTGTAAACCCAGGCTGTAAACCAGTTTATTTCTAGTGTAAAACCAGGCTGTAAACCAGTTTATTTCTAGTGTAAAACCAGGCTGTAAACCAGTTTATTTCTAGTGTAAAACCAGGCTGTAAACCAGTTTATTTCGAGTGTAAAACCAGGCTGTAAACCAGTTTATTTCTAGTGTAAAACCAGGCTGTAAACCAGTTTATTTCTAGTGTAGAACCAGGCTGTAAACCAGTTTATTTCTAGTGTAGAACCAGGCTGTAAACCAGTTTATTTCTAGTGTAAAACCAGGCTGTAAACCAGTTTATTTCTAGTGTAGAACCAGGCTGTAAACCAGTTTATTTCTAGTGTAGAACCAGGCTGTAAACCAGTTTATTTCTAGTGTAGAACCAGGCTGTAAACCAGTTTATTTCTAGTGTAGAACCAGGCTGTAAACCAGTTTATTTCCAGTGTAAAACCAGGCTGTAAACCAGTTTATTTCGAGTGTAAAACCAGGCTGTAAACCAGTTTATTTCTAGTGTAAAACCAGGCTGTAAACCAGTTTATTTCTAGTGTAAAACCAGGCTGTAAACCAGTTTATTTCGAGTGTAAACACACCTGTTTAACAGGTGTTTGCAGTTTTTTTGCACTTCCACATTGGCTTCATTTTTCAGGAGCGGAGGTTGCTGCTTGGCGCAGATGCACCTGTCAGTGGAGTCGTTCTGCTGATAATGGCTACACTTCCACCTCTCAGACATGCGCTCACCTCAACCCAAGAAGACGAGAGAGAGAGAGTGGTTCTCCAAAAATACAATCTGGCCAAAAGTGTGCCAAATTAACGCAGAGTAAACCTGCCGACGCGAGCTGGGCCAAAGCACGGCACCAAATGCAAATGAAGGAGCATGAGTGTGAGAATGTGACCAGGGTGTGTACTGTTGAAAAAACAGAGGGGGGGACATTTTTAAAAAAGAAGAAACAACCCTATCCTGCAGCTGGCCTTTATTCTATATCTGGGCATACACTGTCAGCCTCCAGGCCTCTCCTCACCTCATGATTGTTGAGTTTGCAGTGTGTCGTTTGTGAAGACACAACGGCCCATCTGGGCTTAATTAGCCACTCATGACCAAAGTTATTATAGTGAAGTAAAACTAACTAAATAACGAAAACTAAAATTCAGAAATCATTTTAGTCAACTGAAATAAAAACTAAGCTTTAACAAAAAAACGAAAACGAACTAAAACTGTATGTTGTGCTTAAAAACCTAACTAAAACAAAATTAAAATGCAGACGAAATCTCCTTAGTTTTAGTCTTTGACACAACCAGACTGACCTACACCAGAGTCTGGGGAGTAAAACGGCCTGATCTGATTGGTTAAGACTTCACACAGTGGTAGTTTAATGTCTGGAGTTTTATTCAAACATCATCTCTGAGTAAATAAAATAAGTGAAGAGTAGCCTGTTTTAAAAGGTTTTTAAAAGTGTGTAACGCATCCCGACATCTATCCATAAAAAACTAAAACTAATAAAAACTAAACTGAAATAAAACACAGAAAGTGAAAACGAAGTAAAAAATAAAAACTCATGAAAAATCCAAAACTATTATAACCTCGCTCATGACATGGATGAATCTCTGACTGAAACACTGGCAAAGCCACGAGCATTTTTCCTGCATGAAGCTCTCTGAGCTGATCATCAGATGATCCATGAGGCACACAGAGAGCTACATGAGGAGAAACTCAGCAGGTAAAAGTCACTGATGCTGAACCTGCTGAGGTTCACGTGATTTCTCTACTGGATTATCAGTTCTTTATGACATAACCTGGTAAAACAAAGAAGGAAAGAGAGGAGTTAGCGCTGAATGTTCCTGGCTGGTCTGATTATTTTTATGTTGTCTTAAAGCAAAATTCAAACTGAACTAAGCTCAGACTCAGCGCAGCGTGCTGCTCCATTACTCTCTCTGCCATCAGAACACAAAAAATGATTCATGCTTATAGTCAGAAAGAGATCATTTTTCTACATTGGAGTCAAAGATCAGTCTTCTGATGACTGATTTATGGGTCTTTGGGGAAGCAGAAAATTACAGCAAACATAATTTATGATTGGGCAATGAGAACTGCAGGCTTTAGGAGCGCCAATTAATAAAAGACGGCCAGAAAGAAAGACAAAAAGTCATAAAATGCATCAAAGTGTACACTGCCTCGAGCACAATTAGCCCTTTTACATGGACCGCCAAAAATCAGCTAGAGAAACACGTGAAATCAGCTGGAGAAACACGTGAAATCAGCTGGAGAAACACGTGAAATCAGCTGAAGAAACACGTGAAATCAGCTGGAGAAACACGTGAAATCAGCTGAAGAAACATGTGAAATCAGCCGGTGGAGCACGTGAAATCAGCTGGAGAAACACATGAAATCAGCCGGTGGAGCACGTGAAATCAGCTGGAGAAACACGTGAAATCAGCTGGAGAAACACGTGAAATCAGCTGGAGAAACACGTGAAATCAGCTGGAGAAACACGTGAAATCAGCTGGAGAAACACGTGAAATCAGCTGGAGGATCACGTGAAATCAGCTGGAGAAACACGTGAAATCAGCTGGAGAAACACGTGAAATCAGCTGGAGGATCACGTGAAATCAGCCGGTGGAGCACGTGAAATCAGCTGGAGAAACACGTGAAATCAGCTGGAGAAACACGTGAAATCAGCCGGTGGAGCACGTGAAATCAGCTGGAGAAACACGTGAAATCAGCTGGAGGATCACGTGAAATCAGCTGGAGAAACACGTGAAATCAGCTGGAGAAACACGTGAAATCAGCTGTTTGCTGTTTTCCTCACTCTCTCTGAGTGGCAGCTGTCAATTCAGCACCATGGACAGCATCACATCTACACAGGCTCATTGTAGAGCCCAAACATCAACAACACAAATGCTCACCTGTACCTCACCTGGTTTAATGAATATATTAGGTCGGTCCCATTGCAGCTATTTTTTTTACAGATTTATTTTTGTACGTTTATTAGATAGAGGAGGACAGTGGATAGAGTCAGAAACAGGGTCAAGAGTGGGGGAGAGACATGCGGTAAAGGGCCTCAGACTGGATTCAAACCCTGGCCGCCTGCGTACATGGGGGGCGCCTTTAACCACTAGGCCACCTGCTCCCCAGTCCCATTGTAGCTATTCAAGAATCAACACAACACTATGCATAAAAATGTAAACAGCTTTTGCCAAGCAAGTGTGCTTAAATGGTCAACAATGTTAGAGTCAGTCTGAGTCAGTGAGAGGGCCTTTAGCAGCTGCATACAGTATAACAGTGTATGATACCTAATAATCTGATTTAAACTAATGTGCAGCAGGAGCAGAGGCACAAATAACAACTGTAAGCCTAACAAACTCATTTCAGTCTACAAGCAACCAGCAGTTCCAAAGCACAGCTCTCCACCGTAAAGCACACACACATGTGCAGGCACACACACACACACACACACCCACCCCCACACACACACACCCCACACACACACGGTAAAAATGAGCCTACCTTTCAGAAGTTAACACGGCGAGCTTTCATCCCTGCAAGAGTCCGCTCACTCCGAGACTTGACTGAGATTTTGATGACTGTCAAACGTCTGCCCTCCTCTCATAGACTTAGAGACATGACTGAGAGTTTATCAGTCTGTAAACACAACGATGGACTTGGTGGTTCATGTGGAGGAGAGGTAGCATCTTCTCCTGTGATGCTAGCAGCACTTGCAGCTACCGCCACCTCAGCTTCAGGGGTTGATCCATCCTTATTCAAGTTTCCTGAATCAACAAATCTTCGTAAAAAATAAATCCTTGTTTGTATTTAAAAGCCACAGACCAGTCTGGAATGATTTTAAATCTGTGAGAATGTTTCTCTAGACTAGTCAGGGGAATGAGGTCTAAAGTGTTCAGAGGGTTTCTGACCATGGATCAGACGGGCTGATGTCTGAGTGTCTGCAGGTGTAGCTGTTTGTTGTTTTAGTTCTTCTCCTTATTCTCACATTAATGAAGAGGAAGAACAGCAGATCAGTGCCGGTCTAGACCGGCCATGATGGAAAATCCTGAGTCCAGCCAGACCAAACAAGACCGAGTGAAAATGCTCTCATTCAAAATGTGGTCTTGAGACTGGTCTGAAGACCCAGACCGTTCTGGGACAACACTAGTGCACAGCTACGACCGCTCAGTCCTGTCCACGTTTCTGACAGTTTCAGGTCTGAACGAATGGAAAAGAATTGGGCCTTGTGAAGATTCCTCCTCTTGGTGGGCTTTAAATTGTAGCTCATAGGATAAAAAAGGACCATCAGGGACTAAATGAGGTTGAGTAGTTTTGTTTGTTGAGCTCTCTCCTTCATCTGATACCAGGATTTGTTCTGGTTTTTGGACTATTTGCTGGTGAAGGCAGGAAGCACACACCATGAGTCTGACGCTGTCATGTGTGCTCCCCACACTAAAGGGTTAGTTTCTGTTTCTGTGAGTCTGTGAGCCGGTAGTACTGGACTTCATCAGAATCCTGAGGTCCTGAGGGTTAAGATGAATCAGCAGACTGAACTTCTGTGTTTATAAGAGCGATGTAATAGGGGACAGAGCTGGGAGGAAGTCTGTAGATATTTGATTTTTATGGCACCAGTTTCGAGTGAGAACACTGAAGAAGTCTTGGGAGGTCAAGGACAAGTGGAGCATCAGTGTAGTGTTCAAATCAAACATCCAGCCAGCATGCCACCAATTATAGCTGTGAGATTAGTCACAAAAGGCTCCTCCAGCTGTTTTTCGGTGGTACCACTTTCTTTTCTGGCTGTCCCAACTTTTTTGAGATGAGCCGCTGCTATCAAATTCTAAATGAGCCAGTATTTTTTTTATGAAATGGTAAAATGTCTGATATGTTCTATGGTGAATGAAATATGACTCAATGAGATGTGGAAATCACTGCGTTCTGTTTTACATACAGGTATGCTGTATCATTACTGTATCATCGCTCTGGTGCTAGGCCTGCTGGGAAAAGATGACTGAGCTGTAAACTTTCTGACAGATCTTCCAAAGTTAGGTTGAACTATCCTGCAGAATTGAAATCTGCATCGTCAGTAAAAAAATCACAGAGCTGCACAAAACGCTGAAGTATTTCCATAAAGGTTCTGTCCTCCTCTTATGGCTTTTATTTCTGCTCTACTGCTAAGTTATTCATATCTTTATGCTCTGCAGCAAACACTCTGCTCTGCAAACACAGAAAATGTCCCAACGATCTAGTTTGTGCCGAGTAAAGGAGGTGGAGAAAGGGTTAAGTGGATATCAGTCCAAACATAGTTCAGCAATGAACCAAGAGGACGGAGCTGAATTATTCATGTGCTGACTACCTTTTCATTAATCTGGCAGAACCAGAAAGTTCTTCACCTCTGCAGAAGTTAATAATAGCTGATGATGAAGGAGCGACTACACTGATGAGGAATGTAACGCAGTGGTTTTACATCCCTAACTTTAAATCCAGGACACGCTGCTCTGAGGAAACATGGAGAAGTCTCTGTGCACACACATCTACACATCACCAGGGTGATCATGTAGACGTATTTACGTTAAAGTTCGAGCTTTAAACACTCAGAAGTACATTTCCCTCACTCTCCCTGCAAATACTCTCAAAAAGAAAACCTCTGGATTTACAGGACAAACAGTGAAGAGCTTAGGAACCACAATGCTTCGTTGGCATGATTGTATTAACGCCAGCTCTGCCTGGGAAATCGTTCACTGTGATTATAGGATCAATGTGTGTAATCAATGAATTTTCAGCACAGAAACCTTCATCCTAAAGCGCTGAAATGTTCAAAGTTATTTAGCCGCTGTCTTTCAGAGCGTCTTCTCGTCTCTTTGTGGTCTGAGCTGACTCCTGTGGCCGACTCTCTCTCTGGCTCAGGACTGATAAAAGCTCCAGGATTACCTTCATAGACCCCCCCACCACCACCTCCACTGAAGCAGAGTTAACAAAGGGCCAGGCCTCGTTCCAGAGAACAACCACGGTTCGAAGAACCAGAGCTGCAGAGGAGATTGATTTCTGGTTTGATTGTTGCGTCTACATTCAGAAAAAATGATTGGCTTTAAGGTGGAGAACAACACAGATGGTGCTGTATCATAGAAAAGTCATTAGGAAGAAGAAACCACATCAGTTTTATAAAAATGATCATTTCTGATATTTTCCAGTCTAATTTTACTGCTGATCTCGTATGCTGATATTTATATAAATATGGAAATATAAAAATATGAAACTGTATTATACTTAAAATTATTTTATTTTAAATCATGGAGTACATCTTTTCATTTAACTGAGAAAATACAAGAAAAGCTGCTTTTATGTTTCACTGTCAGTTATTATTCTAACATGGATTATTTATTAGAAATGATTCATTAAAATCCATGTAGTCTCGTCTCGTGCACAGTCCTTCTCTACTGTTCTAAATGCCTCTGGCAACATGGCGGCGACGCCGACGTCCAGCCATGAGCTCAGTGATGGGTGAATTTGGATCATAAATTGATTCATTAAAACTAATGTTACGTTATCGCTGTGCTTGTTAACCCAAGAACTCACATATTTTTCATCTACTTGTAATTCCTCATTTTATTTATTAACATGGCGGCGACACGGAGAAAACAACGAAGAAGACGTTCAGTTCAAGTGACTTCCGGTTTTAGATATGGCGGTGATTTTCTGACTTCCGGTGTGAAGTCCTCGGATGCATCCAGGTAAATATGGACCTCCAACCAGGTTATTTCTATTAGAGCCCAACAGATATGGGATTTCTGGGGCCGATGCCGATACTGGGGGCTCAAAAAAAAAAAAAGCAATATCCGATATATCAGCTGGTATATGAAATAAGAACATTTATATACCAGGATATATGCTGTACAGGAACATAGATTTTTGTATTAATATTATCTTTGTTTATTTCACAAAGATGCAGCTTAGACGACGTTAAAACGCTGTATAACAGTCTTTTATTAGATGATGGTGGACATGGGAATTAACAGTTGCATTTATCATCGTTGATTCTCGACTCCTGAGTCTCTACCCCTCTAAGGAGTAGAGACGCAGCTGGTCGACTAACACTCCCATAATGCTTTGCATGCCAAACAAATATGGCTGCCCACTGAGGAAAGTCAAAGTACATGATCGAAAATGGATCAAAAATGGATAAAAAGACGCTTATTATGGGATGTAATGCTGTGGATTTAATCTCCAAAGACCCCGAAAAGTCACCAAAGTTCTGGGCTTGCTACAACGGCGTCCTTTAGAGCTACGGAGACATCGATGGTAGCAAACGAACGGCAACATGGTCAGCTTTCAGAAGAAGACAGGGTACGTTTCTATGACTCACGGTTTAAAAGTTATCGTTTTTATAAACTGTGTCACGTATTGTTGTGAAGGACAACACTGTTCTCAGAGACTCTGGAAAGTCGGCCAAGTTCTGGGCTCACTAGAAAATGTTCTTTTAGAGCTACGAATGCTTAGAAGACATGAGTAGAAAGGCACAACGGAGCGCTTTCATAGGAAAGAAAGAAGTTAGTGCCCACGACTTACGGTTCAAACGTTACCAAGTGATTTATAAAGGGATCTATGCCGTGTGAGCTGTAAGGGTTAATATATCGGCTACATATTGGCTGATGCTGATTAATCTGTGGTACGCTATAATCGGCCTGATCAATCGGTAGGGCTCTGATTTCAGTAAGGTTTGACCTCAGCTGAAGTACAAAGCTGCAGCTGTTTAAGGATGAAATATGGAGCCTTCCTCTCACCATATACATCTACTGACTGCGGGGGGTGGGGGGGGGGGGGGGCAGGTACCGATGACCCGGGCCCTCAGTAGAGAGGGGCCCTGGAGAAGTCTGCAATGAAAAGTACTTTTTTTTTCTTAGTTTCATTATTGAAAAAAAAGCAATAACTGAATCTGTCAACAGACTGAAATTTATATCAGAGTAAAATAAAATACTGGGGGGCCTGCTCCTCCCTTAAAAACGTCCAGCACAGCAAAATAATGCTAGTAAATAAATTTTACCCACAGTAAAATATTGCTCATAAACGAGGAAATCATGGTTCAAAAATATGTTAGAATGCAGAGATATCTGTGAAAATGATGCAGCGTTTGTTGCTTGGCGTTCCGGTTAAAGGGGGTCCTGTGGGGGCCCAGAATCCCTCGCTACGCCCCGGGCTGTTGTGAAAGCCAAACCACTGGAGGTTTGATGTTGTTGGCAGGAAGCTTGGATCTTTTTGGATTTTTTTACTCAGCACTCGATGCTTTTAATACAACAATACTTCATTTAAATATACTTGAGAAAAGATTAAGATTTTAAAAACGAATCAAAAAGATACACAAAAAATACTCAGTTACACTAATCTGAGTAAATGTAATTAGTTACTTTCCACCCCTAAAGTGTAGGTAAACCCCCCCGCTCAGAGCTGACTCCGCCCACTTCAGACTTTCCCTGAAGAGAAAAAAGCAAAATCGTCTCTGTTTTTATCATCTATTTTAAATGTCAAACCAGAGCAGAGAGCTTCCCTCCGTGGTCTTGGTCTGGTCCAGACTGAAGAGATAGCCCACCCTGTGGGCCCCCCACCTGCAGGGTTGAACACTGGAGAGGAGGGTCCACTGCAGGCTAGGCGGCAGGTAACGGTGCTCAGGTGCTCTGACCTGCTGGTTTAGGTTCCTGGTACCAGACTGCACAGAACAAAGAACCATGACTGACCCTGTTGAGCTTTCATCAGATCTGCAGCTCTGTGTTGGACTGGAGCTCTCAGCTGATCACCATCAGATGGTCAGGGAGGGTGAACTTGGAAGGACTGGCAGAGACCCTTATGAGCCATTTCTCCAACGCCTACCTTCAGGAGAGCTTCGTGTGCATCCAGGGAGATGTTGGGGACTTGGAGTCTGAGTTCAAGTCCTCCACTGTGGCAGCAGCTGCTAGGAGATGTGGCCAGAAGGTCAGGGTAAGGGTCAACAACTGGACGAGTATCCGCAGGGTGCCAAACAGCTAGAGCCGGCCCTGCCTGGACGGGACGTGGGCTGGATGAGGTTTAAAATAATCGTTTGTGATGTGCACCAGAAACCAAGCAGTGCTCCATGAACCTGAAACAGTTTTTGTTACCAGGCCCATGACCCCACAGGGCCTCCGTAGTGATTAAACCACTGGTGTACAAACATGTAAAAACGCATATTTAACGAGGTAAAATGAAATCATCAAACACATTCAGAGGGCAGATGTTTGTTTTGTTAACTTTTGTAATAATTTACAAGAAAACAGAATGTGTCACAAAAGGAATGTTCATTTTTTAAACCATAAAAATCATTTAAAGTTCAGAAGCTAAAGGGTCTGCTTTCACCAATGACAACAACATTTACACATAAACAAACACTGTTGAATCTCTACATCCACGTATCACTCACGGTCAGGTAGAGTTTGGGTTGTTTTGTGCAGACCAGCCTTCAGGAGAACATTTTTACCATGAGAGCAGATTTAGATGAACTCTGATGACTTCTGATAAATACAGAGAGAACCGTTCATGTACAGACGTTTGTCTTTAGTTATTTCATTTATTCTGTCTTCAGACATTTTCTTGTTGATGAAAAAGAAAATATTTTAATATATAATATTTTAAATGAAGTAAATGTGAATAAAATGGGCAGTTTTAATCAAGTAACATAAGAACACCTGTATCTAATTGTGATTTACCTGAAAGCTTGTTTAAATGTGTTGTGGCATCAAAAATATTCATTTTTCTCTGGTCCAGTAAACTTTTTCATATAAATATTCCATCGCTGTACTGACGTGAGTCTTTTTGTCCTGGCTGTAATAAACCTATTCAACCAAATGTGACCTTAAATGCTGCTCTGTCTTTTTACTTTCTCCCATGTAATCTTGATTCTAGGTGGTTTATTATGTTGAACAGAGCAGAGTAATAGCACACAGAGCTGTTTATGAACAGAACTATGATTACTACCAAGGCCAGAACCAGAAACACCACTGAGAGGCGCTCTAGTGTTTCAGACTGGGTGCATATTTCTCTGCAGGCGTCTGTGGCGTGTGTCCGCTCCATCCTGCACCTTAGCTGCCTTGATGCTAAGTGTGTGTGCTGCATGTTGGCTGCGTCTCCCTGCTGTCACAGCCCTCTCTTCATCAGCTTTACCTCAACAAATCTCCCTGCAAGAGCCTTGATTCAGTGTAGAACTGGCTGAGAATAAGAAAATCCTGTACACCAGGGGTCCTCAACCTTTTCAGCCTGCGACCCCTGAAATAAAGGTGCCACAGACCGGGGACCCCCACTGGACCTGCAGGTGGATCAACACGGCCATGCACTTTCAAGACCGTCATCTGCAGACAAGGCCGTCCATAAGGGGTTAAATGGGAGAGCTTTCTGGTGCCCAGCCAAACTGGGAGAGGTCAGCAAAACCCTGGTCCGTTATAAAGTTAAGATGTGAAAACCATAATTAATATCTAACCTGATAACATAACCACTCATCAAAGAAACAAATATCTTTCTAATCATTTATGTAGTAAATAGACCTCTTAAAATGTGAATCCCTTTTGTTGGCAAAAAAAAAGAATTAAAATGGGTTAAAATGGCAAAAAAGGTGGAAAAATGGTGAAATTGGATTTTAAAAGAAGCAGAAATGGGTTAGAAGTAGCAACAATGACATAATAATGGCAAAAATGGGTTAAAGTGGAAAAAATGGACTAAATAGTGGTAAAAGGGAGTTCAAAAGAGGCTGAAATGGCTTTAAATTGGCAAAAATGTGTGGAAATTTGGAGAAAAAACTGAACGGAATAAAAAAAGATATAAACTGGCAGAAAAGTGTTAACTGTGAAAGAGAAAATAGATATTTGCAGAAATTGGTGAAACTAGCAAAAACTGGCATATCAGATAGAGAAGTGTGGGTAAAATGGGAAAAATTGGTTGGAAAAAAAAAGTGGTAAAAAAGGTTAATAACGGGTCAACAGAGGCGACATTATTCTAAAGTGGCAAAAATGACAAAAATAGGTGTTAAATGGCAAAAATGAGTTAAAATTGATGAAATTGATGAAAATTAGTTACAATTGGTGGAAAGTGGCAACAGTGTAATTTAAAAAAATATTCTTTTTTTATATTTAGGGAATCTGGAGACCCCCTCTCAGTGTCTCGTGACCCCCAATGGGGTCCTGACCCCAAGGTTGAGAACCACTGCTGTACACAGCTTTATTAGACTGGGGCTTTGCAAACATTTTCTACTGATGTGGGGTTATTTCTGCTAAAACAGGGGAAATAAATCTCTCTATTTATAATGTTCCTGTCTGTTCTGAACCACAGACGTGCTGCAGATGAAGCCGTGACCAGCGCTACAGTCTGAAATAACTAAACCTGAGGCCGCAGGGGCTGCCAGGGCAGAAAACGGCGGCTGTGGATGTGGGCGGCACGGTTACACTGACTCCTGCAGTGGCGTTCTGACAGCCAACGAAGGAAGTAAGAGGCTTTTTTCTTTCTCTGCTGTTTCCCTGTTTCTCTCTCTGTTGCTCGCTGGGTGAGGAACAAGAGAGAGGGAGATGAGCAGGCTTCAGGAGCGCCTGATTTTTGTTAGTACGGAAAAAGATTAGGGCCAATAAAACTATTTTTCTTTTTTCATTCTGGGAAAAAGTCCGGATTCCGGGATTAAAGTGAATTTCTGGGATTAAAGTCAGAATTCTCACTTCAGAATCAGACTTTAAAATCCAAACAGATTAGGGCCAGTGGAAACTTATTTTCTCTAAGAATCTATTTTCCAAACCTGGAAAAAAAAGTTCCTGAATTTTGGGATTAACATCAAAATTCTTGAATGAAAGTCAGAATTCATGGATTAGTTAGAATACTGAGAAAAAATCTGACTTCTGAGATTAACTGATATCAAACTCAGATTCCTAAGAATAAAAAGTCAGAATTCTGGGATAAAATTCAGAATTTCAGAAAAGATCAAAATCCTGAGATTAGAGCCAAAATTCTGAGAAAAAGTCTTTCTTCTGTGTTTGAAATCATAAATCTGAGATTATGGTCAGAATTCTGATATCAAACTCAGAACTATGAGAAGAAAAAAGTCAGAATTCTGGGATTAAAATCAGAATTCTTAAAGGTGAAAATTTGAAAAAATAAAAAATATATAAGGGAAATAAATGTCAGTTATGACTTAATCTCAGAATTATGACTTTCTCTAAGATTAAAAAAGAAATCTTAGAAATGAATCAGTTGGCCTACTCCTCCTGTTTGTGAACTTTTTTAAAAAGTGGAGATAGTTGTGATTTATAATATTCACATCTATTTTTTTTTAGCTGCATCAGCACAAAGCGTTAGGACGCGGCGTAACCGAACCCGACATGTTTGTACAGAATCTGTGAATAGAGACTGAATGAGAACTAGAAATACAGAAACTATGTCATTAATATTCATTGGACGTTTTGATGTTATAGTTAGGCCCATGGGGCGTGGCTCACTACCTATGCTGCAGCCAGCAGGGGGAGCTCTAACTCTTCTGTTTTAAGTGTTATTTCTACCACAGTACCGTAGTATAACTGTGACCATGAACCAGAATGTGGGTCTGAATGACAGTAACTCCACGCCACGTTCTCTTTGAGGTATTCACGTATTCAGCGATGCCTTAACAGTCTCCTTAGTCCAGCAGAGTCCTGTTACTGGTCCAGTTTAGTTACTGGTCTGTTACTGGTCCAGTTTAGGTACTGGTCTGTTACTGGTCCAGTTTAGGTACTGGTCTGTCACTGGTCCAGTTTAGTTACTGGTCTCTCCCGGCCGCTGTCATATAAGTGGTGTTTCCGTTGTTTCCTTCGGTTCATGGTGGTCAGATCTTTATCGAACACTTCTCCAGAGCGCAGAGCCGACACCAGGTCATCGAACTCTCCCCCCTCCTCTTCGTTAGCTCGGGCTTTCTTCGCTTTCTGCTCCCGGTCTTTCTTCAGCTGCAGAACGAGAGCAAACATTTTCTTCACTCAGCAGACGCCTGGTTAAAAAAGAGACCCTTTCAAACAACCCACGGTTAAAAGGTGCTAACAAAGACTTCAAACCTGTGCCTCCAGGAGCGCCCGTCTCTCCTCCTCCTCCTTGCGTCGGGCCATGTTCTCGTTGTCCTGTTTGGCCTCGGAGAACGCTGTGAGGAACGAGTCAAAGATGCCAAAGAACTCGTCTGGCTGCAGGTTGGAAACCTCTCCGAAGTGTCTCAGTGCTTTCTCAAACTTTAGTCAGAAACAGAAACGTTCAAGGAGATGATTTAGTGATTTACTTTTCTTTCTTTACAGGCAACGAAGCCGGACTACACAGCTACAGACAGCTACAGTTGTCCTGCATGTTTTAGGAAGTCTAAGGTAAAAATGGACCAAAACAATGATGCTAAAATGTTCCTAAACTAAACATTTATAAGCCTTTTATTTTCACGTAGAAAGCTTCTGTGTTTTGAAAGGCTTTTTTTGAGATTCCAGGGTAGATGAAGCTCAGCTAAAACTCTGGAGTTTAGTTAATCTTTAAAGGTCACATATTTGACCCTTTAAGACGAGTTTATATCAGTCTCAGCCTGTGAAGTTTGCTTCTGTAAAAACACTCCAGTATTGATGTCTGCATGTCTAAAAACCTCTGTTTCAGCCCTGCTCAGAACCAGCTGTTTCTGTCTGTGGCTTTAAATGTCAATGAGCTGTCTGACTCCACCCCTGACCCCGCCTCTCTCAGGAAATAGATGTGGCATATTGGATGTGGCTCTCCTGATCCTCCTCTCAGCTGAGAGGGCGAAACTTTCTTCCAAGTAGGGAGGGCAAACCAAAACTCAGGGCGGGGCTAAGGGGGGGGGGGGTGTCTCTGATTCTTGGGGGGATTGTGGACAAGAGCACATATTTTTGCTAACAAAACCAGAAAAAGAGATTTTTGCATAATACTTGACCTTTAAATGACAGAGAGGTCAGATGTTTAGGAACTGAAGCAGAGGATGAACTGTCGTCCACTCACCACGTCTTTGGCCTCGCTGAGTGACTCCTCGACCTCAGAGAAGCTGAAGGAGGCCACGGTGATGAACTGACTGACCACAGGGACAAATTTGTCAGAAGGACCCTCAGAGGACTTCGCCTGCTGGTACTGAAGCTCCTGAGTGTCACATACAAAGACACTGTGTTCAGATGCACATGATAAACTCCTATTATCCTAACATTGAACCTCTACAGAAGCCTGGAGGGATCAACTCTTAATTTAAGAAAACATGCAGCAGGCACAACCAAACTTTTGATGAGTTATGCTTTACATTAGTGGAGATTATCAACAGAGGACTTAGCCCAGCGTTACTCAACCAAAGAGCCAAACTGTTGAAAAAACCTCTGCAAGAGCCGCAATCTAAGAGGTTTCAAGTGGCAAAAACCGCTTAAGTAGCATTAAAGATAAATCAAAGGTGGGAAAAACGGTAAAAAAAATAAGCAAACAAAGGCAAAAAGGGGCGAAAATGGGAGAAAAAGTGGAAGAAGGGTTGGAAAACAGCAAAAATGGGAGAGAATTGACAAAAAAATGAGTTACAGGGAGCAATAATTGTCCAAAAGGAACAAAAATGTGGCAAAAAATGAGTGGAAATTGACAAAAAAGTGGCAAAAAGCAGTTAAAGTAGCAAAAATGGGCATAAAATGAGGTAAAGTGCTATTTAATGGCAACAAATGGGTGAAAAGTGGTAAAACAGGGCAAAAAGAAGTGGCAAAAATGGGAAATAAAATAGGAAACAAGTAGTATTTTATGGTAAAAGGTAGCTCTGATGGGTAAAAAACTGTGAAAAATGGGAAAAATGGGGAAAAAATTAGTGGCAAAAATAGGCAAAATGTAGAAACAAGTAGTATTTAATGGCAACAGGTAGCTCTAATGGGCGAAAAGTGGCAAAACATCGTGAAAAAGGGCAAAAAAGTTTCCCTTTTGGTTTTCTGGGGAATAATATTTAAAATTAAGAATGAAAGAGCCACAAATAATCACAGAAGAGCCGCATGTTGAGTTTGACTGGCTTAGCCCATGCACACAAATATAACACAGTTTAAAAGAGGGCGGCACAAATCCACGTTCTGGAGGACGACACTCATATTTCACTAGTAAAAAAGACAAAACAAGAGTGCAATGTTCACGTGGATTCTGAGATCTTCTGCCATTTTTCTTGAAATGAGGAAAGATCTTTATTTGTTGACATGCATTTAAAAAGTAACCTAACCATCCAAAGTAAAGTCAGCCGGCCTGGTAGATCAGGGTAAAATAAGGCTTAAAGTTGTGTCAGGTATCTAAGTTAGGTCCTCAGTGAACCATCTGAGATTTTAAAGTTGGTGTTTGTAAGAAAAACAAGCAGATAGACACAAAACATAACAGTAATAAAAACAATGAAAATTATGAAGCAAAAGAAAAGCTCAAACATTTAGGGTAAATATCTGAAGAGGACTGGGAAGAGATATAAAAGTAAAAATAATAAATAAATAAACATAAAATAACTCGGTATTTCTTATTATCACTCACCGTCTCAACACTCTTCAGACCAGAACGAAGGTTGCCCATGTCCTTCTCCAGCTCCGTCATGCTGAAGGGAAAAATAAAGATGTTATTGTTAATATTACCTTTCTTTTAAAGATGTTATTTTCCAGCTTCTATGCCTTTATTCTGACAGGACAGTTGATAAAGAGAGAGAGAGAGTGGAAACATGTTGGGAGTCCTGGGATCAGGACCCTGGCCATCAGCCTCTGTACACGGGGCTACCCACCAGGCTGCTGGTTCTCAGGATGGATTATGGACCCCTTTTAAATGGGTCATGACTCTGTGCATGGAAACAGTGCAACATCCTAGACAGTGAGTTTTTAAAATGCCTGTCTCCTTAGTGTGTCATGGTTTGTGTTAGCTGGCTGGTTTAAAATGAGCAAACATGTGCAAACCTGTTTGTCATTAGGAGAGGGCAGAGGTTCTCAAGGTTAGCCCTGCTGAGAGCTGCTGCTCTCAATATCCAATCATCTGGTTTGATCACTCTTTGGTGAAACTGCTGCTAAAAGTTTAAAAGTAGATTTAAAATAATGGAACAAAGATGACAGTTTGGATTTTAGGTAAGTTGTTAAGAAGTATTAGGATGGATGGATGGATGGATGGATGGATGCATGGATGAATACTTGACTTGATTCCTGGTATTCGTCAGGAAAGAGGAACTTAATTTCCTTCTTCTGCCTTGAAACTAAATTCTGAACCTGAGCTGACTATCATCATTTTTGTTTAAATTATTAATCTGCAGAAAAACCAAAACTGTCATTGAGTCAGACGTGTTCTTCTTGTATCACTTAACTAAAAGTGTGTGAGTGTGTGTTCTCACTTGACTTTAGCAGCTTCCGGCACATTCTGCAGCTCCTCACCAAACACCGCCACCTTTGGATATTTCTTCTCCAGGACAGTGATCATGTAGTGCAGCAGAGTAATGTGTCTACAACCAAAGCAGACAGGAGGAATCAGCAATCATTTATCAGAACGTTAGCAGACATGGCTGATCCTGGAGTGGTGCAGGAGGCCGTACTTGTCAGTGCTAGACTTGGTGTCAGCTATCTTGTTGAGACTGGACACTTTAAACCCGTAGGCGTTTCCTCGTTGTCCTTTGTTCATAAAGTTTCCTAACGCCAGAACGACCTCTAGGAGCTGACGGAGAGTCTGACTCTGAAGAACCTCCTGAGACGCCAGACTCAGAGCTGGAACACAGGGACATACAGAAATATTTAACATTTGACAGGCACAGAGATCCACATCTACCAACCTGGAGAGCCACACCCTTGTTTGACTGCAGAATGAGCGGCAGGCTGTCAGATTATACTCACAGATCACTAAAGCAGTGATCGATAATCAGCTCAGGGATCAGGATGTCAACATGGAACAAGGATCCAATGCCAACAGTGCTAGCACTGCTAACATTAGCCACATTCTGCAAACCGACTTTGCATTGTTAAGGTGTGACAGTTTACAGCGTGAAGTTGGTTTGCAAATGTATTTATACGCGTTTAGACTAGTCAGCTGAACAAGTTTCACTGTGTGTTTAATCAGATGGGAAATTAACCCCCTAGGAACCTCTCTAGCCCCCAGGCCTGCCCAAAGAAATGGCCGTGCCCCTGAAAAGCTCAGAAAATGGGCCTTCCCCACGTTCCATTAAAAAATGCCAATGCCAGTAACTGCCACAGAACACTGCTTGATCAGCAGGAGACTACTGAATGCTACCTACTGAGGTAGCAGTGAAACAAAGCCCTGCACTCACACCAGAACTGACCCTCTGTGAATAACAGACTGCTTCTGACTACTGCAAGGGAAGCGTGCCTGCAGGGTTTGCATCTTTCCCAGCAGAGATTATCTGGAGAGCGGGCGCTCCGAGACTGAAGGAGGAGGACGTGGAGGCAGCATGACCCCTACAGCCGAGTGGAGAGGAGGCAGAGACGGTGTTTTGCTAGAAGGCGTAGCGGGGCAAAAGAGCCGGGCTGCAGGCTCGGCTAACAGCGACCCCACACAAATGTCGTACCAAGCTTTTTTCTCGCAGGTGCCCGCTTCCTCGCCAGCGGGATGGACGACATAAGGCTGCAGATTTCTAACCACTGCTTAGAAAGTGTTCGCTGCTACAGAGGAGACTGTCACTGTTACTATGAAAGGACAATAAACTATCTATCCATCACAAACCTTTAATCTTGGGTTTGACCTCCTCCACTCGTTCTGTAAACTTCTTCTTGAAGTAGAGGGACTGGAGTCTTTGCTGGTAGTGGTTGATGCTGGAGGACAGAAACAGACAAGACAGTAAACTGGGAGCAGAAATGGGACACAGCAGCAGGAAGACATGGATCATTATGTTATCTGATAAGAATCACTGTTTAATAATTTTAGCATCAGTCTGGATCCAGCTGTGGGCAAAGTATGCAGCCTGTGGAAAGCACAGGAGATCTGGATTAAGATGTCTTTAAGTCCATATGTGGATCATGTTGATCCACTTCAGTGTTTCTTTAAAATCCAGGACAAGAGTCGACTGATCCTGGATAGAAAACAGGGATTTTCAGATCAACTTCATTCTGATCTAGATCAGGGGGTCTCTGATCTAGATCAGCAGGGTCACAATGCTCTTTTCAGTAGGTTGTGAATGTCTGGAATCAAATAATGTGGTAAAACATTTATGCTGTATGGGAGAAGTGAGTGGAAACACATCCATTCATTTAGTACATTTTTCCATGATGATGAAAAATTAAGGAGTCCCCAGGCTTTATTCTGGAGGTTTCAGATATTTAGATCTTTTTCTAGAATGACAGAGCTGCTTATCCCAAGAAAATACGCTGATTCCTCAAGAAATTACCAATTTTTCCCAATTTCATGGGACAATAAACTTAAAATAAACGTATGCATGCTGGTCCTCTAATGATGTGTTTTTTAAACACCTTTGTTTCATCCTGTTTCTTTACTGTCGTGTTTTTGAAGTGTCTAAGGTCAAATCTGCAGATTTTTCATTCAAATTTGCTTCAGGATCTGGATTTAACCTTCTCAACAGACGCTGGGGTTTAGAAAGGAGATTGTCAGAACAAGGTTATAATTGATTTGGATTTATTATGAGTTTTTATTTTTATTTCATTTTCACTTTCTGTGTTTGATTTCAGTTTAGTTTTTATTTTATTTTTTTCTGGACAGATGTCAGGGCTGAGTGAGCGTCATACTTCTCTAAACACATATTAAACAGGCTACTCTTCACTAACCTTTTATTTGTTTAATGGGAAACGACCAACGGCTGCATGAGAATGATGATGGTTGTTTACCCAAACTCTTTCCAGATCATCGTCCAGCTGCTCCAGTAGCTCTTGTGTGTGTGTGTGAAGGTGTGTGTGTGTCTGTATAAAGTTGTGTGTGTCAATATGAAGGCGTGTGTGTGGGGGTGGGGGTGTGTGTGTGTGTGTGTTGGCGTGTACCTGCTCATGTCGTAGAGGAAGCGGTCTGCCTTGGCCATCCGGTCCAGCTCATGTTTGTGCTCCTCCAGAAGCTCGATGTCGCTCTTCTCTGGAACGAACTTCAGCAGCTTCACAAACACAAAACCAACAGGAAATGTTAGAGATTCTCAGTTTGACCTCCATGATGGAAAATAAGAAAGGACATTTAATTTACTTCTGGCTAACATCCCATAATTCTGCTAAACTTTACATGTGAGAACACGGCACCTGAATACATTTTAATGTTCTCATATTGTGATTTATAAACTTGTGATTGTAAGTGCTGACAAAGATTAAACTTCTAATCCCCATTAATCCTGGTATTTCTGTAGTTAGTTGCTGTTAATCACATTCCTTTGAATGCATTAATGCCATTATTTTGCAACCAAACCTGTTTTTGTGTCATTTTTTTACGGTCTTAAACTGAAGTTAACTGACTTCCTGTTTGGAAACCGGCCTTATGACACGGACTTTACCACAGGAAAAAGGAACGTCCTTTACCACAGGAAAATAAGGAAGCAGTAAAAAAGGCACATGTTTGATAACACAAGGTTCAAATCAGGGAAAATAATCTAATTGTGATTTTTCCCCAGTATTGCGATTTGTTTTGACCTAAGTTCCTTATATTTATTTTTTTAACCAACAAACACAAGAAATGAATTTTTCTATATTGTAACATCACAATATCAGCTAAAACTAGAGCCGAACAAGTTTGAAAAAATCTAATTGTGATGATTTTCACTCATATTGCAAATTGGATAGGAATTGATGCATTGAAGTGAGTTATAAATATTATAAAAATATAAATATAAATATTAAATAAGAAAAACATACAAAAAAGTTTGATTTTTGTAGACTATTCTAAAACATCCCTGATTGCGTCATCTGTAATGCACAACATCTCTGCTGCAAAAAAAAAAAAATTAAAACTGCTATTTTGACACAAATTTCAGGTGAAAGAAAAAGTGCACCATCTGCAATTTAAAAATAGCAGCAGGCCATATTGAGATTTAAGCTAACTTTCGATTAATTGCCCAGCCCTAGCTCAGATCATTTCTGACTGGTCCACTGAGCTTTCTGAGAGGTTTTTAAAGTTAAATTAACATTTAGGAGCAGTGGTGGACTGATTTTATATCTCTGTGGCTGCAGAGAGACGCAGAATGAATCAAAGTGCTGAAAGGAACAATAAAGCATGTGATAAAGTGTAAAAATAACGCACTAATTCTGGACTTTGATTTCCCCATTAGTGGGATGAATCTGGACAGCCTTGGTGATTATTCATCTGCAACACTGTGACTAAAGCAGACATTGTTTTTATTAGGAACATGAACATCTCTGAAAATCCTTTGGTCAAATCTGCAAAAGTAAATTTGGTGCCAGAAAGACTTTCATGCTAGAATATTTGTATTTCTAGTTTGTGGCTGTGCTCCTCGTCGCTGTGAGTCACTGTGTGCATGGACTTCTCCCCTTTGTGTTTTCATCTACGGTACCTGCTCCAGCATGTCTTTGGGTAAATCCTCCTGTTCATCCATGCTCAGGATGGCATGTCGGATCTCCTCATTGGTCAGCTTCAGTCTGAAAGATGAGATCAGAAAAGTTTGTTTCTGAGATTTAATTCAAGGAGTTAAACTTCCATAGAGTAGACTTATTGATTTATTGTTACACAGTGAAATATTTCATGACCGTTTCTGTTTTAATCTCGATGATTACAGCTCACAGAAACAATCCTCTCTCTGAAAATATTACAATATTCCAAAATCACGCCAAAAAAGGATTTATTATACAGAAATGTTGACCTTCTAGAAAACGATGCTCCTTCATGCATTCATTTCTTAGTGTGAGCTCCTTTTAAAGACATGTCTGCCTCTGTGTGACGTTCAGGGTCAGTGGGAGCATGAGGATAGGAAAGGCCAAGCCTTCTCTACGTTTGTCTGAATGTGAACGCCTGGTCATTTTTCTAATCATCGCCCATGGGTAGGCAGCCTAAATAGACACTCGTCTTATCCACATACAGTCGCCTATAAAGCCTCGTATCAGTAAACATCCTACCATCACAGACAGTCAAGAGCTACAGCAGAAGTTACAGCAGAAGGCGTTCATTTCAGCTAACACAGCAGACAAAGTGACCCAGAATTCACCAGGAGCAGTAATGACTCTAAAACAGGGGGGTCAAACTCAATCACAGAATTAAGGTCTAACCTGAGGGCCTAACAGGGTCACCTTTAAACCAAACTGTTAACCTCATTTTCACCAGTAATACATTATGGGGAAAAACAAGCACTGATGATACATGATTCTGAGATTTAAAAAGTCAAAACGATGTTAAAAAGCTCAAAATCTGAGATAAAAAGTAAAACTTATTAGTGCAAAAGGTCAAAACATGAAATTAGATGTTAAGATAATGCTTTTAATGGTAAATACAGTGCTTAAGTGTATTAGAGCACCCTAACCCTAACCACAGTCAGGTTTCTGCCACAGCTGCCCTAAATTAACAGCATTGGTAATTACCAAAATCATTTTGATGTTTCTGCAATGGTTAATACACCAATATGTAGAAGCTCTTTAACCCAGATGATATTTTTAATGCTAAAATAGAATTATTATTGTTATCCATGAATTTTCACATTTACTGATTTACAAAAAAACTGAAAAAATAGTAAAGCACATTAATATTTCTGATGAATGTGTCAGATTATAGTTATTTACTGTCATTCCTGAACAGAAAAATGAGTTTTAGTGGTTGAATGTTATGCTTGATTCATTTCTGACTTCTCAGAGAAGCCCAGTGAGCCGGCTCACATTTGGGTGAATTCAGTTTGAAATTCCTCATTCCTGTTCAAAATGGTAAAACGTGGAGAGCTGACTGAAAATGAAAGAGTCCGCATTAAAGCACTTCATGATGCTGGATGGTCTCTGAGACAGATATGACAGAGGGGCTATAAATTTTTTAAGCACTGTGCATATAAAAAAAAAAGTCACAATCATGTTTTTAAAGCCAAAATATGACTTGAAATGTATAACTGTGCACCTAGAAGGTCAAACTATGGGATAAAAAGTCAATTATAAATAGAAAAGGCCAAAATATTACACAAAAGTCAAAATAATGATGTGATAAAATCATAATATGAGATTAAAAAAAATCAAAATAATACATTTAAAAAGCCCAAATATTAGCTAAAAGTCCAAATAATAAATGTAAAAGGTCAAAATATAAGATAAAAGTCCAAATAACAGATAGAAGTCATAATTGTGCTATGCAAATTTAAAATTTTAAATAAAAACACAAATGAATTTCCCACATTTCTTCTGACGTAATTATTTTTACTCTTTATATATTTATTTACATCTTTTTGACTTAAGGATATTTGATATCATCAAGGTTAGGTTTACATTTTTATACTGGAGGAAATCTGCAGACCTCATATTTTAGGGCCAGTTGTAATACGAGTATGATCTGATCTTGTGGGCCGGGTGTAACTGTACCACGGGCCGGATTTGGCCCCCAGGCCTTGAGTTTGACACCCTTGCTTGAAAACAACAGCCGATGCTCCTGCTGACACTGAGTTACCGTCTACCTGCACAACCAAGAGAGCTGAGGCGGCAGGTAGCAACGTCAGCTGTCAGGCTACTAGCCCTGGGTACAGTAGTCCAAACGTGACAGTCTGGAGAGAACAGACAGTGGCCCATCTCAGTTCAGAGCATCACATGTTGCTATAATAAAGGGATATTTCAGTATTTTTGAGGTTGAGTTGTATGAGGATCGTAGCAGTAGTAGTGGTAGCTTTGCTCCTGTCAGAAGGACTCTCTGGTTTTACCGGCCAGGAAGCGAGGCTAGGCAGCGTAACAGATGGGTACAAACAGACGCACTATCAAAAAGTCTGAAGTGTTTTATTTTCTACCCAGAAAGCCTCTGTGTTTTTGTGACTGTTTTGAAATAAAAGACTGTAACAGGTATCAAAAGCCTGAACAGCAAAATCATGCATTTTTACCAAAAACTTGCTAAATTCTGAGAAAGAACTGTACCCAGCTGTTGCACTGTAGAGCCTAGCTTCCTGATTGGTTCAACCAGAGAGTCCTCCTTAAAAGTGTAATAGCTGTGATAACGGCGTTTTGGCTGTCGCACCTCGACTCGAGCACTTAATTTGCGCCGTCTTGCATCATTTTTGGATGCATTTATGGTTTGATAAAGACAGAACAAGCATCAGGAGATCCCTTAGCGACACCATGTGAGCTGTGCAGGTCTGGGGTTTTAGACTTAGGTGTGTGTGTTTGTTTGAGGGCCTACAGGTGTGTGTGTTTGTTTGAGGGCCTATAGGTGTGTGTGTTTGTTTGAGGGCCTACAGGTGTGTGTGTTTGTTTGAGGGTCTATAGGTGTGTGTGTTTGTTTGAAGGCCTACAGCTGTGTGTTTGTTTGAGGGTCTATAGGTGTGTGTTCGTTTGAGGGTCTATAGGTGTGTGTGTTTGTTTGAGGGTCTATAGGTGTGTGTGTTTGTTTGAGGGTCTATAGGTGTGTGTGTTTGTTTGAGGGTCTATAGGTGTGTGTGTTTGTTTGAGGGCCTATAGGTGTGTGTGTTTGTTTAAGGGGTTGGTGTTACACACACACACACTGACTGAGACAGGAGGATGTTACACACACACACACACACACACACACACACACCTACCGAGACAGGAGGATGTTACAGTTCTGAGCTCGACGTCCGTCAATCACCGACAGCTCCTTCGCTTTCTTTCCAAAGGAGAAATCGTTACAGTTCTGAGCTCGACGTCCGTCAATCACCGACAGCTCCTTCGCTTTCTTTCCAAAGGAGAAATCATCCTCAGTCTCCTTCTGTTGGTGCAAATATAAAAGAAAATTAAAGGTCATAAGGTCATATATTATGCAAAATATACTTTTTCAGGTTTTTCTAACAAAAATATGTGCCCCTGTCAGCAGTCCCCCCAAGAATCAGAAAACTCTGTTCCCTCAACCCCTCGCTCTCCCTCTCTTTCTCCCCCTTCAGAAAATGAGTGCTGAAACAAGCCGTTCTCAGATTTTCCCCTCATGATGTCATGTGGAGAGTAAGCCCCGCCCCCAGGTTTCAGAAATGGCATAAGGAAGGACTGATTAGATTTTGGGAGTGATCCAGATCACCGTCTGGATCCAGGATTTTTTTAAAGGATTCTGTACCACTGGGAGATAGGGCTGATGGTGGAGGTCTTTTTTAGTTATTTCTGTCATTTAAACTGGAACTGATTCTATATTCACTGGACACTAACTGTTCATATTCACCATGCCATGATTGTGGCATTTATAATGTTGTATTATATTATAGTATTGAACATATTATTTTATATTCTACATTATATTATACTACCATTACTTTTTTGCACCCTGACTTGATATGAATATTCATTCTACAATACCAACTGTGCCGTTCTCTGTTTATCTTGTATCATTTATAATCTTGCTCAGTACTGCACATGTAAAACACCATTCTGCTCGACCTCTTTGTACTACTTCATGTTCATGGCACAACACTTCTCTGTAAATAACTTCCTGCCAACCATGTCACTTCACACAAACTGGTGTCACTCTGTTCACTGTGGCTGTACATACCTACTGTCCCTAATTTAGTTATTTATTTAACTTTATTTGGTTTATATTGTTCAATTCTATTCGATTGTATTTTACCACCTGTTGTGATGCTGCAATGCCACAATTTCCCCTCTGGGATCAGTAAAGTCTTATCTTATCTTATCTTATCTCCTTTTTGTTAGAAAAGCCTAAAAAGTAGATTTTACATAATATGAGACCTTTAAAAAGATGTGTAAGGTATAAATTCACGTGTCGTGTCATTTCTGTTTCACATTTACAGAAATCTATGAAGAGGACATCCGAAACTCTGATCTACCTGAAAACTGGAGCAGGGTGGAAAAATAATCCAAACTTGACCCAAATGGCATCATGACATTCTGCAAATTTAAAATGCCAGGAGTTCAACACATCTTTAAGGTGAAAAGGTCGTCTGAGTTCCACTTAAACCCTAAGCCTTGCAGCAGAGGAATTCTGCCCTACATACACACAGGTACAGGGATAAGTAATCTTTATTTGGGGCAGGAGTCATAAAAACATACTCAGCAGTGTTTTTAAAGAGAATGCTGATTGGTGTCAGTGTGAGATTTATTACTTGTGGTTTCTGGTAAGCTGAGAAAATCCTCTGAACCTCCTCCAGATCAAGAACTTTAAACACCTTCAGGTCATCCACGTCTTTCCAGATTGTTCCTTCGATCTTGTTCTGTAATAAAACACGCACAAAATCAAACTCACCGCCCAGACAAATCTGTCTGTTCCGTCATTCTGGTTAACATTAAAGGGACAGTTTGGTATTTTTTTAATTGGGTTCTGATCAGAACTAGTTAAATTAAGCCCCGGATGTCGAGAGATAAGCAGCTGCTCATGATGAAGCTGGTTTCACATGGAAGGTTAGACAGCAAGTATCTCCGACCTTCAGGAAGCTTCAGGAAGCTTCAGTGCCCTTTAAAAGAAGCTGTCGGAGTGTGATGTTTGTGAAAGTGTGGTAACATCAGTCGTAGTTCTGCAGCTGCATGGTGAAACACTGTTATCATGCACAGTGGTGTAGCTGCAGGAGTTAAAACATATTTTTTCAGGGTACCTCAGGCAGTTTGTTCCAGTTGAAGGACTTCAGTGGGTTCGCTGGTCGAGGGATGTTCTTTCTTGGTGTGTTTCCTAGAGGAGCTCCAGGAGCAGGAGGGGGTGGGGCAAAAGGAGCCACGCCAAAAGCTGATGGGCCTCCTGGAGGAGGAGGAGGAGGAGGCGGAGGAGGTGGTGGAGGTGGAGGAGAAACGATGGACGGGACGGAACCAGGAGGAGCCAAACCACCAGAGGGCACAGGAGGTCCACCGGGAACACTGGAGCTCTGACAGGAGAGTGTGAAACATTACTATTTTAATTTAACAAGGATGGATAAATGTTCTTCTCACTGATCGTACCGAGCTGAGCTGCTGTAGATGGGCAGACAGCTCCGCCACTTGCTGCTTTGCTCTCTTGTGGTCGTTGGTCTCCCGCTCCAGTTTTTCTTTCATTTTGTTCAGCATGGCCATCAGGTCATCTTTCTCCTTGTTCTTGGCCTCGCACTCCCTCTCCTTCTTCTCATAACGCTGCTGTAAGTTCTGTTGTTCTGCAGAGAAAGGAGCGTGGAAAAGTGAGAGTCTGTAGCTTTAAATGTTACATACAAACTCTGTATAAACGGTAGAATGTTACAGCCTCTAAATGACTTTACCACTCAGAGACCACTCCCATCCACTCAGAGACCACTCCCATCCATTCAGAGACCACTCCCATCCATTCAGAGACCACTCCCATCCACTCAGAGACCACTCCCATCCATTCAGAGACCACTCCCATCCATTCAGAGACCACTCCCATCCATTCAGAGACCACTCCCATCCATTCAGAGACCACTCCCATCCATTCAGAGACCACTCCCATCCATTCAGAGACCACTCCCATCCATTCAGAGACCACTCCCATCCATTCAGAGACCACTCCCATCCATTCAGAGACCACTCCCATCCATTCAGAGACCACTCCCATCCATTCAGAGACCACTCCCATCCATTCACAGACCACTCCCTATCATTCAGAGACCACTCCCATCCATTCAGAGACCACTCCCATCCATTCAGCGACCACTCCCATCCATTCAGCGACCACTCCCATCCATTCAGCGACCACTCCCATCCATTCAGAGACCACTCCCATCCATTCAGAGACCACTCCTATCCGTTCAGAGACCACTCCCATCCTAAAGAGACCACTCCTATCCATCCAGAGACCACTCCCATCCACTCAGAGACCACTCCCATCCATTCAGAGACCACTCCCATCCATTCAGAGACCACTCCTATCCATCCAGAGACCACTCCCATCCATTCAGAGACCACTCCCATCCACTCAGAGACCACTCCCATCCATTCAGAGACCACTCCCATCCATTCAGAGACCACTCCCATCCACTCAGAGACCACTCCCATCCATCCAAAGACCACTCCCATCCACTCAGAGACCACTCCCATCCATCCAAAGACCACTCCCATCCACTCAGAGACCACTCCCATCCATCCAAAGACCACTCCCATCCATCCAGAGACCACTCCCATCCATTCAGAGATCACTCCCACTCAATGGCTCCGAGAGCTCCGGCTTTAGTAACGCCGGTGCTGGAGCCAACGTTCCAAACAAGTAGTGCTCAGGACCACCACAGTCCACCACCACACTACAGCCTTCTTCAGGGGGACTCTGGAGGGGAAAATCCTCCACCTCTGAGTCACTTTCTCAGCGTCAGTGTCACTTTCTAGCAAGTGGAGTCACTCCTGCTTCATCTGAAAACCCCATCCTTTAATAAAAACAACAAAAAAACGTCCTTTTCTCCTCCATCCTCTCAGTACCGAACTGCTCACTTTCTGTGCATTTGTTCACATCCTGAAGTGGGCGGGGCTAGCGCTGAGCTGGGGGTTCACTTAGACTTTAATAAAAGGAATAAACACACCACTCTGTATGTTCATTAGCATGTATTCTTACATCTTCATCTTAGCCTAAATAAAGTCTATGTTGGTGCTTTTTACCTTTTCTCATTTTATCAGCTTGTTCTTTCCATTTTTTCACCTCGTCCTCCTTCACTAACCTGAAAACACAAAGACAAAGGACAGAAGTTTAGCAAAGGTTCTTTTCTGAGTGGAGCAAGAGACGACAACTCAGAGACAAAGATCAGCTCTGGCACACTGAATGTTGGTAGCAGCTTTGCTTAGAATAGTGAAAATATACCAGCGTTCATTTTGTCAACTAAAACCATGGTGAAATACGCTCAGCAACTCCTTTTGTCCATGAAGAAGACTAAACCAAGACTAAGTGAGGTTTTTGTCAAGGAGACTAAAATGCTATTTAGTCTGACCTTTAACCCCATAGTATCTCTGCACCATTGGTAAATCTGTCAGAACATAATGTATGTGCCGCTCTTCTGCATCTCAGCTGTAGAAAGCAGGAATCCCAGGTTTTACAGGGTGCATAGAACATGAGCATCTTCACTCATTAGTCTCTATTTAATATTCATCCTGTAAATCTCCAGATGAATGGAGAAAAATAGACAAAATAAGCCTCTAACTCCTGGTTTATCAGGCTTTATCAGATTATTTTACTGCTCTAGGAGGCATCACCTGTATACACTCTATAGCCAAAAGTATTTGCTCACCTGCCTTGACTCTCATATGAACTTCAGTGACATCCCATTCTTAATCCAGAGGGTTTAATCTGACCATCCACCATTTGCAGCTATAACGGCTTCAACTCTTCTGGGAAGGCTTTCCACAAGGTTTAGGAGTGTGTTTATGGGAATTTTTGACCATTCATCCAGAAGAACATTTGTGAGGTCACACACTGATGTTGGACCAGAAGGCCTGGCTCTCAGTCTCCGCTCTAATTCATCCCAAAGGTGTTCTATGGGGTTGAGGTCAGGACTCTGTGCAGGCCAGTCAAGTTGATCCACACCAAACTCTCTCATCCATGTCTTTATGTACGGTGGCCAAGAAGTCTCACACGAATGCAAATTCAAAACACTTTGCAAAAAGAAAAAACACGACGACATTTGAGAAAAACACAAAAACAAAAGTTCACAACACAAATACAAAAACTTGCTGCAGCGCATGAATACAAACACTCAGCGCCGCGCATGGATACATAAACTCGGCACAGCGTGGAGGCAAACAGATTCCACAACAGCACAAAAATACAACAACTTGGTGCAGCAGATGCAAATAAAAACTCACAACACAATGGAAGTGGGGCCGTTATTAGGGACGGACCTGATAGCTTGCTAACGGCTCCGCTAGCAATAAAGTTATGTACAACACCGCTACTCAAAATAATTTCTGTACTCACAGTATGTAATTTGTAGTGTGTTTTTCGTGATTTTTAATAACTGTAACCTCCTGTACAGTTTAATATGTATGTAAACAACTATCTAAATCAAATTGATTGGGTCCATTCATTCGTCTGGCAGCTAACATCACGCACAAACGTAGCTGTCTGCGCTGTTTTCCAGTTAAAATTACTTCTAAAACTTATTGATTACAACATGAAATGTGCAAGAAGTGGAGCTGACGAATGATCAGGGTTTACCTACTTTAATTACTCGATCCAAGCGTGTCTTCAGTTAGTTTGCGTTGTGGTACATAAATTTATTGCTAATGGAGCCGTTAGCAGGTTTGCAGGTCCGTCCCTAATAACGGCCCCACTTCTGTTGTGAGTTTTTATTTGCATCTGCTGCACCAAGTTGTTGTATTTTTGTGCTGTTGTGGAATCTGTTTGCCTCCACGCTGTGCCGAGTTTATGTATCCATGCGCGGCGCTGAGTGTTTGTATCCATGCGCTGCAGCAAGTTTTTGTATTTGTGTTGTGAACTTTTGTTTTTGTGTTTTTCTCAAACGTCGTCGTGTTTTTTCTTTTTGCAAAGCGTTTTGAATTTGCATTCGTGTGAGACCTCTAGGCCACCGTATTTATGGACCTTGCTTTGTGCACTGGAGCACAGTCATGTTGGAACAGGAAGGGGCCATCCCCAAACTGTTCCCACAGAGTTGGGAGCATGGAATTGTCCAGAATCTCTTGGTATGCTGAAGCATTCAGAGTTCCTTTGACTGGAACTAAGGGGCCAAGCCCAGCTCCTGAAGAACAAGCCCACACCATAATCCCCCCTCCACCAAACTTTACACTTGGCACAATGCAGTCAGACAAGTACCGTTCTCCTGGCAACCACCAAACCCAGACTGGTCCATCAGATTGCCAGATGGAGAAGCGCGATTGGTCACTCCAGAGAAGGCGTCTCCACTGCTCTAGAGTCCAGTGGTGGCGTGCTTTACACCACTGCATCCACGCTTTGCATTGCACTTGGTGATGTATGGCTTGGATGCAGCTGTTACCATGGAAACCCATTCATGAAGCTCTCTACCACTGTTCTTGAGCTAATCTGAAGGCCACATGAAGTTTGGAGGTCTGTAGCCATTGACTCTGCAGAAAGTTGGCGACCTCTGCGCACTATGACCTCAGCATCCTCTGACCCCGCTCCGTCATTTTACGTGGCCTACCACTTGGTGGCTGAGTTGCTGTGGTTCCCGATGGCTTCCACTTTGTTCTAATACCACTGACAGTTGACTGTGGAATATTTAGGAGCCAGGAAATTTCACCACTGGACTTGTTGCACAGGTGGCATCCTATCACAGTACCACGCTGGAATTCACTGAGCTCCTGAGAGCGAGCCATTCTTTCACTAGTGTTTGTAGAAACAGTCTGCATGCCTAGGTGATGATTTTATACACCTGTGGACATGGAAGTGACTGGAACACCTGATTTACATTAATTGGATGGGTGAGTGAATACTTTTGGCAACATAGTGTATTTATGGATCTGTGGGCATCAGTCATGGAAGTCAAAATGAGGCATAGGTGGCAGTCATTGATTTCTGCCTTTTCTAGGATTATCGGGCTTCATACCTTCACCTACAGAGGAGTAGTGTGGATAGAGCTGCAAACAGGAGCGAGAGAGTGAGAGACACTGCAGGTTGGCTCTGAACCTGGTCCCCCAAATCCAATTTTAGTAAATCAGACCCACAAAAAAGTAAATTTTTATCATCACATTTATAGATTTTTTTAAACGCAGTGCAGGCAAAGAGGCCTTACTTTTGGGGTTTGAAATATCATTTCATTTTTTAATTAGAAGTGGCTCACAGGAACGAGGTCTGCAGATTTCCTTCAGTAAATTTAAATTTAACCTTAAAGATTGAAAAAAGAAAACCTTGTTAAGTTATAAAGATCTGAAAAAGTAGAGAGAGAAGAAATAATGAGATAAAAAGTCAGGAAAGAGGGGAAGAAATTAATTTGTGTTTTCATTTCATATTTTCATTTTGCATCCAAAGATTATGACTGAAACTTAGGATTTTGACTTTTTATTTCAGATTTTGATCTTTTAAATTCATAATTTTTTTTTTGCTTTTCTCTCATATTGTGATCTTTTAGATCAACAGCTTTTTGAATTTTAAATCAAATCTTGACCTCTTAAACTCCTAACGTTGACTTTTAATCCCATATTTTCACTTTTTAAACTCCTGATTGAGAATTTTCTATCATATTTTGACTTGTAAGCGTAACAATTTAGAATTTTATCTTCAATTTTGACCTTTTAAACTCTTGACTTTGTATCTTATCTGATATTTTGACCTTTAAACTCATGATTTTAACTCTATCTCATATATTTGCCTTTTAAAACCTTATTTTGATTTCTAATTTTGTATTTTGACCTTTAGGACTTATAAAGTTGACTTTTAATCTCAGATTTTGAGCCTTTAAACTCATTTATTTATTTATTTAGCATTTATTTGACATGGACACACATTAACATTGATGCTGTGATATTTAATTATTTTGAATCTTTTTTTAGAAATCTTAAAGGGCTCTATGTAAGATTTTTGCTTTAAAACGTCCCATTTTTGAGTATATAACGGTGCGCACCTATCTCGATGTGAACAATGAGGCTCTTTATGTCTTCCTTGTTTGCCTGTATAAGCCTGTGGAGTCGTTTCTCGGGAATTCGGGACAAATTTTCCACGAAATCTCAACAGAAGTGACGTCGGGTACTACGTAATGCGCGCCCCCTTGCTCTGTTTATACCTGACAACGGCGTGTTGAATGGAGAAGGCTGCTTCTGCTAGCTCAGCCCAAACACCCACACAAACTCTGCGAAAACATAAAAAACTAAGACAGTTTTATCTGCTGAAGCCCGTCAAGCTAAAAGAGAGTGAGACCGACGCAGGGGGACATCGAGGATAAATATGGATAAATATGAGAAATGGAGGGAGCCTCGCTCGGGATAAATACCGATCCAGAGATGGCCGTCTTTCTGTTGAGGAGGTTAGGCATCACTCTGGACCATGAAATACTATGTAGTGTTTTATGCCATATGCTACATCACGTTAGCTTGATTACAAAGATGCTATCCAAATGATGAGAATGTCACGTTGCTCATTTAGTGTTTTCCGGATAATATTGCATCTTTTTGTTGCTTCCTGGCACTGGACTCAACTTACTGAGTTTATTTTTGATACTTAGTTTGTAAAATGTCTTCAACACATCAGCTATCTGATATCTGTGGTCGAGGCTCCATTAGCAGAGCTAAGCAACGTTAGCCCTGTTGTTTCTGCTCTAAAACGCATCCCATTCAATACACATCACACATTACACACGTAAAAAGACAATAAAATTGGTCAATGCTGCACTAAGTAGCGAAGTTGTTCATTCATAAAAATGGTCCCGAAAATATCGTCCTTTAATTTTGTGCTGTGTCCGCTCTAGAGGTTCAAATATACTTTATTCATTTTTATTTTTAGTTTGTGGAACTTTTAAGTGTTACTTCACTTACCTCCTCTGTATACATGATGACGGTAAATCACCGTGGTCTGCGTATCAGCTGATAAACCGGAGGCTCGTTCATGGCAAGGAGCGCGCCGTCGTCGGCGAGCCACACAATGTTGTTGTAGTTCGCCTGATGGCCGGCGGTGTCGCTACACTGATATTTTTCTAAATCTTGCATAGAGCCTCTTTGAACTCATTTATCATCACTGTTTGGTTTTCCCTAAAAATCATTACCTGTGAAAACACAGTTGACAGTTTCTGGTTAAACCTTGACCCTGTTAGGCCCTCAGGTTAGACCTGAATTCAGAATCCGGCCCCCTCTGTAAGTGAGTTTGACACCCCTGGTCTACATGATCTTGTGGGGTGATTGTGGTTCAGAATGTGAAGAAATCAGACTAAGATAACAATTTTTAAGAATAAAAATTTTGAAATTCTTAACCTTTAATTTAGACTTGATTCTGTACCACAGACCTAAAACTGCTGTTTAGCTTTAGGAGTATAAATAAATCCCTGCAGGAATGCTTGTTGTCTTACCAGATGTACAGTAATATTTGTAAGGCCATGTTGTTTTCACACTCCCTGCAGAAGAATGCTCCATCTGTCACTGCTTACTCTGCACTACTCCAATAAAATAAGTTTGCATTCAGCTGCCATCATTTGTTCATAAATCTGGATCTGGGAACTTACTTGCGAACAATGTTTTTCACGTTGAAGTCCTCCAGCGGTGCCACGTCAGGGTCTTCCCCTTTCTCCGTCTGCAGAACGAGCTGCTGGATGATCCGGTCCAACAGAACCCAGTACTGCAGAGCCGTGCTAGTCTGCTTATCTGGACAGACACAGACACAGAAACAGAGGAGTGAACAGTGGAAACCGATCTGACAGCTCATCTCAAACCCATCAGAAACACAGAGGGTCTTACAGGGCATCATGAGACAGTGGTGCAGAGCAGACAGCAGGTGAGGATACGCCTCAGTGTGCTTCAGCTTCTTCTGAATCAGCTCAAACATCTGACTCGCACTTTTAGTCTCTATGTGGACCTGAACAAAAACAAACACCTTTTATCAGAAAATGCTCAACTTTGGGTTTATGCATTTTTTTGTTATTTTTTAATCATCTTAAGGGGTTTCACACTTTTAGAGAAACAGAATCCTGTTTATTTGACCTCTACTGATGGAGAAACCAACAATGGTCCCCTCCTCTGTAAGGGCCCTGGGTAGTCAGGCCCGTCTTTTAAAATCTATTTAGAGTTTTTAGATGGAATAAAAACTCGTCTGATTCACTCACAGCGTCAAACTGTTTGGCCATCAGCAGCTCATCTTCATTCCTCAACATCTCAAAGAAGTCCAGATGTCTGCAAACAACAAAAACATTTACTGACTGAACAGGAGAAGAACAACAGAAATCATGTTAAAGCACAAACCTGATCACTTAATGACTTTAAATAACTTTAACTTAATAAAGACCGGAGTCTCAATCAGATTAATGTCTCTCTTCTCAGAGAGGAGGGAGAAGTACACGACTGTTGTACTCTAGTAAAAGTACTGCTCCAAAAATCTACTCAACTATGAGTAAAAAGTGTTTAATTAGAAGTTTAAGTAGTGAGCGCTGAGTATACTGAGGAGCTGTGCAGTAAAATTCTACCTTTCCTTATAAAAAGAGAATAGATCTCTGACCAGGTAGTTGGAGGTGAAGAAACACCTCTATAATGAAGTCAAATACACAGAAAAAGGACCAGTGTTGATTATGTGCATCTGTGCAGAGTTCATCCACACTGCATGAAGTTAAACTACACTTAATTATTAAATATTCTCCAATATGAAAGCAATGCACAGCAATGCATACTGATGGGGATTACACTCCACGTGCTCTATAGGAGCACCTACAGTCAAGGCCTAACTCAGTGGATAACTTCATTCATGGTGCAAATGTGGCTCACATCAGCAACAACAACAGTGACCAACAGAACGACCAAATAAAAGGACAAAATAAAATAAAAAAACTCGTGAAAAATCACAAACTTTTTAAAGCTTGCAACAGAAAACATCCAAACGCAGCAAACTGATCTAAAAGTCATCTAAACACTCCCCAAGTGCATGATGGGAAACTCTGCTCAAACATCCCCCCAGGTTTGAAATTCCAGGGATCTGAGCTCAAATAAACCCTGACACAGACAAAATTATTGGCACCCTCAACTTAATGTTTGGTTGCACAACCTAGGAAAAAAATAACTGAAACCAATCTCTTCCTCTAACCATCAACAAGCTTCTTACTCCTCTCAGCTGGAATTTTGGACCACTCTTCTTCTCCAAACTGCTCCAGGTCTCTCAGATTTGAAGGGTGCTTCTTCAACAGCAGTTCTGAGATCTCTCCATAGGTGTTCAATGGGATTTAGATCTGGACTCATTGCTGGCCTCTTCAGAACTCTCCAGCTTTGTCTCCAACCATTTCTTGGTGCTTTCTGAGGTATGTTTGGGGTCATTGTCCTGCTGGAACACCCATGACCTCTGACCCAGACCCAGCTTTCTGACACTAGGCCCTACATTGTGGCCCAAAATCTTTTGTTAATCTCCAGATTTCATGATTCCTTGCACACAGTCAAGGCACCCAGTGCCAGAGGCAGCAAAATAACCCCAAAACATCCTTGAAGCTCCACCATGTTTGACTGTAGGTACTGTGTTCTTTTCTTTGTAGGCCTCATTCTGTTTTCTGTAAACAGTAGAATGACGTGCTTTTCCAAAAAGCTCTACCTTAGTCTCATCTGTCCACTAAATGTTCTCCCAGAAGGATTGAGGCTTACTCAGGTACATTTTAGCCAACTCCAGTCTGGCTTTTTTATGTCTCTTTGTCAGCAGTGGGGTTCTCCTGGGTCTCCTGCCATAGTGCTTCATCTCATTCAGATGACCACATATGGTCCCAGCTGACACTTTTGCACCCTGAGTCTGCAGGACAGCCTGAATCTGTGTGGAAGTTGACTGAGGATGTTTATCCACCATTCCAACTATCCTGCGTTGCATTCTTTTGTCAGTTTTTCTCTTCCGTCCACGTCCAGAGAGATTAGCCACAGCTCCATGGTTATAAACTTCTTGATTATATTACACACAGTGGACAAAGGAATCTCAGGATCTCTGGAGATGGTCTTTAACCTTGAGGCTGTTCAGATTTTTCTACAATTTTGCTTCTTAAGTCCTCAGACAGTTCTGGGCTCTTCTTCCTCTCCTCCATGCTTGGTGTGACACACACAGACACACAACACAAAGGCTGAGTCAACTTTTAGACATTCTAACTGGCTTCAGGTGTGATTTCTAGATTGCCAGCACCTGTTACTGCCACAGGTGAGTTTAAATGAGCATCACATGCTGGAAATAAAATGATTTACCCACAGTTTTAAAAGGGGGACAATCATTTTGTCCTGCCCATTTTTTGAGTTTTGTGTAAAATTATGTCAATTTTGTCGTTTTTCTTCGGATTTTTGTGTTGTTCCAATGCACATAAAGGAAATAAACATGTTTATACCAAAAACATTTGTAATTGCAACAATTTCTGGGAGAAATAGTGTATTTTCTGGAAAAATTCCTGGGGTGCCAATATTTTTGTTCATGACTACATATATATATACATATATATATTTATATTTAAATATATATATATATATGTATATATATGTACTGTGTAGTCAACAGAGGTGGAAAAAGTTCAAGAGCATTGTAGTGAAGTAAAAGTACAGGTTAAAACTCTGGTTAAAACTTAAGTAGAAGTAAAAGAACTGATTTCAAAGTACACTAAAAAAGGACCAGTATCCAAAAACACTAAATTCCAGTAAGTGGATTAACTCCACTGCCCGGTCTTTAACGATCTTTGCAAAGGAAAAAACATAAAACACAGAATAATTCAGTTTTTAAAAAGAATAACAGATTAACCTGCACCAGAGTCTTTAAAATCCCCTTGAATGTGTCCAGAGACGTACTTTTGCAGGTGGTGCAGTACTTGTAATGAAAGAAGCGCGGTTTCAAATGTACCTGTCCAGCGTGGCGTTTTCATGTCCGTGCAGTTTGTCGATGACGGGCTGAATGCCCAACATCAGAAACTCGTAACGCAGATGAGTCCTGAACTCCAGACTGGTCTGAAAACACAAACAGCAGCATGGTGAGGGCTCTTTGGAGAGATTAAAGCATGTATCATAGAACTAAATAATGTTTAACAGGTAGAGATGGAGACAGAGAGATAACGGTAACCATGGCAACACTGAAAACATTCATTTAAACAGTGATCTGATAACAGTCTTTAACATAAGAGCGTATAAACATCAGTCACCTCTCCCGCTCCTTTGCTGAGCACAGCGTTGATGAAGGACATGATGGCCGTCTTCAGATTCACCTCGTCTCGGTATCGTCCCGTCGATCGGTCCAAGTCTGTCACCAGAGTCTGCACACGGGACAGCAGGAGAAATCCACGTTATTTATGTTTAGGTACCATCACGCACAAATGAAACGCTCTGATTGGTTTTATCTTGGCTGCTCCCATAATCAAGCCCTCTTTACACTCTGAGTCTAGATTATGGGCCCTGAAGATGCCTTAGACCAGAGGGTTCTCAACTCTTTCAGCCAGCGACCCCCAAAATAAAGGTGCCAGAGACCGGGGACCCCCACCTGGACCTGAAGGTGGTTGAACATTCTGGAATAGTCATGTGGAGACAAAGCCGCCCAGTTAGGGGATAAAGGGGAGAGCTTTGTGGGGCCCAGCCAGACTGGGGGGGCCATGGAGGTCAGCAAAACCATGGTCCTTTATAAAGTTAAGCTGTGGTATCCATATTTTATATTTAACCTGCATACGAGCCACTCTTATCAAAGAAACACATATTTTATGTATTTGTGCTGTACTATATAGCCTTCTTAAAAATCTACATTCCTTTTCTTCAAAAACAGAATTAGAATGGGTTAAAATGCATCAAAACTGGTTAAAAATGGCAAAAGTTACTGGAAAAGGTGGGGAAATTTGGATTATAAAGAAGCAGAAATGGGTCAGAAGTGGCAAAAATGAAATAACTGTGTCAAAATATGAGCAAAAAAATCAAAAGAATAGGCAGCAAAAAAGGCATAAAAGTGGTAAAAGGGGACTAAAAAGTGTTTGAAATGGGTTTAAAGTTGCAAAAATGTGTGAAAATTTGATGAAATCGGATTTAAAAATGGGAAAAAGTGTTTAAACTGGCAGAATTAGATTTACTGCGGCAGACAAATGGGCAGAAATGGGTTAAACCAGCAAAAAATGGGTAGATAAATGATGAGATGTGTTTAAAATGGGCCAAAAGGGCATAAAAAGTGGAAATAATAGTGGCAAAAGTGGCTGGGAAAAGTGTTTAAAAATAAATACTTTCAACATCAGAACCCAAAAACAGTTTCACACATTTTTAGCCCCAAAATGAGGATGCTGTTATCCAGAAGGCTAGCACCAGTTACTGAAGAAACACACACGCATCGATACGAGGTGGAGGCGGGGCCAGCCAAATCTGTGCACAGACTTACTTTTTTCTAAACGACCATGTTTTTATTTCACCCTGAACTCATTTTATGCATATATTTTCATAAAAATGGATAAAACAGTTTGAAACCTTTTTAAAAGAAATTCTTAGGTCTGGCGACCCCAACTCAATGTCTTGCGACCCTCAAGGGGGATCTCAACCCCAATGTTGAGAACCACTGCTTTAGACTCGACAGTTTGCCAAATAAGGCCTTTAATTTTACTTGTAGCTGTAGCTGCTGTACCCCTTAGCTCTTATCAATAACCAGTCTGATTCAATCTGCTGAAATCCTGGACGCTGTAGTCGGTCCACGCATTAGTACTGGTGTAAAAATCAGAAACTGTAATCAGGATTTTACAGCTGAACTTCAGTGCAACACTGATAATTAGCCCACATCTGTTTCAGCTGACCTGAAAGCGTGTCCTCTCTGCTGCAAACTTCTGGTAGTGCAGCATGGCCTCCAGGACTTTTCTGTGACCTCCAGGAACCAAACATACGGCACCAAGGATCTCCAACAAGGCGATCTAAAGACAGGAAGAAGAAGAAGAAGAAGGAATATAAGAAATAAAGAGACAGACTTTCATGTAGGAAGTCACCAAAAATAAGTGTTTCTCTGTGGCAGTAAAACTCAAACATACGTTGGCTCCTCCTATTACAGCCTTCCTTATTTTACACTAAACTGGTTTGTTCCAGTCCCAGTGGGTCAACCCTCGTCCCACATGTCCTGTATGCTGACATCATTTCTCTGTCCAGTCCAGTGGTTCCCAAACTTATATCCTTGGAGCCCCCATACATGTATCTAAGAAAGGCTGAGGTCAACAGGATCGACAGGATTCCTTTTGTCCAGGCAACCCTACCACCTACCCGGACAGAACCCTAGTCATGCTTACTCGCCACATCTACCCCTCTGCCTTCGACTTTTAGTGAACCTAAACACGTAAACACGTAAACACATAAACACCTTTGTGGCACTGAGCTACAACCAAAATACCGTGTACCTACTTTGGCACTGAAACAGTTGGCAACCCTGGTGCTAACTGGCTGAAAGTTTGATAGAAATTCCTACAAGTGTTGCTGAGATATTGGACAGGAACCTGAGTTCATAAAGCCTTCAGGCCCTGGCTATCAGTGAGGTTGTTGTACCTTTGTCTTGATGTTTTCTGTTGCCAGGCTCTGAGCGATGATGTTGATGCTCTCGCAGTGACCCAGCACGTGAGCTCGACCCTGCGAGTTGTTCATCAGAGCTTTGATGCAGCCAATCAGCGACGTGTGGACCTGAGACTCGCTGGTCTCGTAGTCCATCGTCTTTAGGAAATTCAGGATACAAGAGAGGCCGTCCAACTCGATGAACCGAGTCACAAACCTGGAGGAAATCAGTCAAAATGGCATCTTAAAGTTGTTCATTTGAAGACTAAAGCGTTGCAGCGTGGTCATACCTCATAGGCTGAGTCCTAAGAGCTGTCCTTAAACCGTCTACGATCTTATGCCTGCCCTGCTCATCCTCGTCTTCCAGGGTCAAGAGAGTCCTCCTCTGGAAGAGAGCGTTATCGGTTAGGATTCATATCGCTGTGTCATAACTATGATTTTAGTTAAACTGTAATATTAAGGATATAAACATGGACAGGTTCTTACTGCAGCCATAGTGCGGAGCTGGTCAATATAATACTCTGGCCACCTGGTCGCTCCTTTGTTCTCTTCAGCCTCCTGGAAAACAGAAGATACAAGATCACAGAGTTGTTCTGTTAAAAAGCCTACTGACAAAAATGAACTACTAAACAGGGCAATACATGAGGTTTAAACAGGGTT